>NC_057797.1:389930662-390161201 GCF_018294505.1 Triticum aestivum | reverse complement strand
GGGCCAGTGCTCCCTCTGAGTGTTGGTCCGAACCGGGCAGCCTGCGGGGCCACCTCGGGGAAACTTGAGGGTTGGTTTTTACTCGTAGCTTGACCTATCTGAGTGTGCCCTAAGAATGAGATATGTGCAGCTCCTATCGGGATTTGTCGGCACATTCGGGCGGTGTTGCTGGTCTTGTTTTAACCTGTCGAAGTGTCTTGAATTACCGAGATACTGAGTTTGATCGGGACATCTTGGGAGGAGGTATATTCCTTCGTTGACCGTGAGAGCTTGTCATGGGCTAAGTTGGGACTCCCCTGCAGGGATTGAACTTTCGAAAGCCGTGTCCGCGGTTATGGGCAGATGGGAATTTGTTAATGTCCGGTTGTAGATAACTTGAACCTTAACTTAATTAAAATGAATCAACTGAGTGTGTTGCCGTGACGGCCTCTTCTCGACGGAGTCCGGGAAGTGGACACGGTGTTGGAGTAATGTTTGCGCAGGTTGCTCTCTAGTTTCTTGCTCGTGCTTTGCCTCCTCTTCTCGCTCTCCTTTGCGAATAAGTTAGCCACCATACTTGCTAGTCGCTTGCTGCAGCTCCACTCATATTTTTACCTTGCCTTACCTATAAGCTTAAATAGTCTTGATCGCGAGGGTGCGAGATTGCTGAGTCCCTGTGGCTCATAGATTACTATTACACCAGATGCAGGGCCCGATGGTTCCGCTCCAGGAGACGCGTATGAGCTCAAGTGGGAGTTCGACGAAGACTCTCAACGATACTATGTTTCCTTTCCCGACGATCAGTAGTGGTGCCCAGTTGGGGGTGATTGGGACCGTGTCGCATGTTGGGTTCTCTTTTATTTTTGCGCCGTAGTCGGGCCTTGAGTGTATGGATGATGTAATGTTATTTATGTACTTGATTGACGTGGCGAGTGTAAGCCAACTATGTTATCTCCCCTTTTATTATTACATTACATGGGATGTTTGTGAAGATTGCCTAACTTGCGACATATGCCTTCAATGCGATTATGTCTCTAAGTCGTGCCTCGACACGTGGGAGCTATAGTCGCATCGAGGGTGTTACAGCACACACAAAGAGTGAGAAGAATCAATGCAAAGACCTTAGCAAAACAAGATAAACAAGTAGAAAGCATACGTGGTAATTGCCACGAGAGAGATTGGACACCAAAGGTAGTACTGCCAGGTCGTGCTGTACTAAAATTTTAGTACCGCTCCTAGTCGCGGTAGTACCGTGTGAGGTCATGGTAGTACCGTGGCTTGGAGCGGTAGTATGAGCTTAGTGCCACAGCACATGCGGTAGTACCGCACCGGACGGGTGGTAGTATCGGACAAGCGGTAGTATCGCACAAGAGGTGCGGTAGTACCGCACCGCGTCAGATCGGAACCACTTTTGAATCTGAGAAGAACCGCGAAACCACGACGGTACTACGGTTGATCAAATCTACCACAGGACAACATATCAAGTATAATTTCTACGCAACATGACTCTCCTACACCCTACTCTTGCAAAGATTTGGCCTAAAATCGCAAGAACAACACGCATCTCCCCAAAAACCTAGAAGCGAAAGAACAACCAAGAAAGAGAGGGATTTAGGGAGAAACCTTGTTCCATGGCAAGAGGAAGTGGTGGGGAACGATCCCACCGGTCGTAATCCGAGGAGAGTGGCCGGAGACGGAGATCCATCGAGGACCTCCAGCGTCGTTCTTGAGCGAGAGAGAGGGAGAGACGGTGGGGAGAGAGACAAGTGAATGGGTATGGGGAGTTGGAACTCCCCTGCCCGAGTCATAACCCCCCACGCGCTCGTTAGCGCGGTAGTACCGCACTTCATTGCAGTAGTACCGCACATGAGCGGTAGTACCGCTCTCCCAGGCAACAGTAAAAAATTACTACCGCGCTAGGTGCGGTAGTATCGTGCACCCCATACGTGGTAGTACCATGGCTGACCGCGGTAGTACCGCGGGCTTAAGAAGTTGCATATTTCAAACAAGAAAAAGAGGTCTTCGTACCGAATCTTCAAGCCAACAAGACACCACACGAACATGCTCAACACAAAGAAAGGAAGGCAAGAGACAACAAGAAACAACCTCGAGAAACAACCTCTCCAAAGAGAGGACGATGGCCGGAGCCACCTATGTTTGAGTCAATTGGTATGGCACCGCGAAGAACTATCCTTGGGCCCATGACCAAAACTCGTCTTTGAAGCACAAGTACCATCAAAAATGGATAATGTGGAAGAGTTGATCAATTTATGCATAATGGGGGGAGGGAGAGTTCATTGAGAGAACAACACTCCCCCTATGTCCATGCCTACATCTAAACAAGACAACAAGTTGAGTATGGTGGGCTGTGCAAGGGTTCAAGCAACATTGCTCGAATCAATGATATTTAGCTCATGCCTTAACTCGTGAAATCTTGCTTCATCCAACGGCTTTGTGAAAATATCTGCAAGGTTATCATGAGTGTTGACGTAGTTGAGCTCGATCTCCCCTCGCCTAATGTGATCCTGGATGAAGTGATACTGAATCTCAATATGCTTCGTCTTGAAGTGTTGCATCGAGTTGAGAGAAATCTTGATGGCACTTTCATTTTCACACCAAAGAGGCACTTTGTCACAAATGACACCGTAATCCTTTAAAGTTTGCCTCATCCATAAGAGTTGTGCACAACAACTACCGGCAGCTACATACTCTGCTTCAGTGGACGAGAGAGACACACAACTTTGCTTTTTGGAAGACCAACTTACCAAAGAGCAACCAAGGAATTGGCACCCTCCGGAAGTGGACTTCCTATCCACTTTGTCTCCCGCCCAATCGGAGTCCGAATACCCTACAATCTTGAAGTTTGCTCCTCTTGGGTACCATAAGCCAAAGTTTAGGGTATGACCCAAATATCGAAAGATCCGCTTGACCGCCACAAAGTGACTTTCCTTAGGTGCGGCTTGACACCGTGCACAAATTCCCACACTCAACATGATATCCGGTCTAGATGCACAAAGGTAAAGCAAGGATCCAATCATGGAGCGATATACCTTTTGATCCACCACTTTACCATTGGGATCGATGTCAAGTTGGCACTTGGTGGGCATTGAAGTGGAAGCCGGCTTGACATCACTTAGCTTGAATCTCTTGAGCATGTCTTGAGTGTATTTGGCTTGGTTGATGAAGGTTCCTTCTCTTCTTTGCTTCACTTCGAACCCTAGAAAGAACTTCAACTCTCCCATGGAAGACATCTTGAACTTTCAGGTCATGAGAGCGGCGAATTCCTCATTGAAAGCTTTGTTAGGGGAACCAAAGATAATGTCATCAACATATAGTTGGCATACAAACAACTCCCCTTTGACCTTCTTAGTAAAAAGAGTGGGGTCGATTAGCCCAACTTCAAACCCACAATCTTGTAACAACTCGGTAAGGTGGTCATACCACACATGTGGGGCTTGTTTAAGCCCATAGAGTGCCTTATCGAGTTGATACACATGATCGGGAAAGTAGGGATCCTCGAACCCGGGGGTTGCTTGACATAGACCAACTCATTAATAGGACCATTAAGAAAAGCACTCTTCACATCCATTTGTTGCAACTTAAAGTTGTGATGAGAAGCATAAGCAATCAACAAACGAATGGATTCAAGGCGAGCAATGGGAGCAAAGGTTTCATCGTAGTCGATACCCTCGACTTGGGAGTAGCCTTGTGCCACCAATATTGCCTTGTTGCGAATGATGGTCCCATGAGCATCTAGCTTGTTCTTAAATATCCACTTGGTTCCAATGACATTGTGGTTCCCCGTTGGCCTTGGCACCAATCTCCACACCTTGTTGTACTCGAAGTTGTTGAGTTCTTCATGCATGGCATTAAGCCAATTCGGATCTTCGAGTGCTTCGTATACCTTTTGGGGTTCAACACAAGAGACAAACGTGTGATGTTCACAATAGTTTGCCAATTGTCTACGAGTGCTTACCCCCTTTTGAATGCTTCCAAGTACATTCTTCATGAGATGATCCTTGGTGGAGAGCTTGGAAGCAATCTTGGCGGCACGACGCTCCAATTCCTCCTCGGTGGTGAGTTGAGGAGCGGTCACTTGATCATCTTGAGCAACGTCTTGAACTTGTTCTTGATCTTGAACTTGCTCGGAGGAGAGAACTTGACCTTGGGCATCACTTGGTGTGTCAACACCATCTTGAGCATGATCTTGCCCTTAGTCTTGTTCATGAGGATGAGGGCCTTCACTTTGTTCTTCGGAAGCATGTGGGCCTTGGGTTGGTGATGGATCCACTTGAGTGGAGCATTGTCCTTCTCCTTCGGCCACAAGGGGTTCCTCAATGGGTAGGATAAAACCAACACCCATTCTTCTTATGGCTTGAGGAGGAATTTCATCACCTACATCACAAGTGCCACTTTGCTCCACTTGGGAGCCGTTATTCTCATCAAACTCCACGTTACACGTCTCCTCAATAAGACTCGTGGATTTATTGAGGACACGGTAAGCATGAGAGTTTGTAGCATAACCAACAAATATGCCCTCATAAGCTCTAGCCTCAAATTTAGACAACCGAACACCTTTCTTGAGAATGAAACACTTACACCCGAACACCCGAAAGTACTTGAGGTTAGGCTTGTTACCAGTGAGTATCTCATATGGAGTCTTGTTCAAGCCCTTACGGAGGTAGAGCCGATTGGATGCATGACATGCGGTGTTGATGGCTTTGGCCCAAAAGTTGTATGGAGACTTGAACTCCGCCATCATGGTCCTTGCTGCATCCATCAACGTCCGGTTCTTCCTCTCCACAACACCATTTTGTTGAGGGGTGTAGGGTGCGGAATATTGATGCTTGATCCCCTCATCACTAAGAAACTCATCCAAGGTGTAGTTCTTGAACTTAGTGTCGTTGTCACTTCTTATTTGTCAAGATCTTTGCATTGCGTTGACGTTGTGCTTCATTTGCAAAGTCAATGATGGTTTGTTGGGTCTCGCTCTTCCTCTTGAAGAAATACACCCAAGTATATCTTGAATAGTCATCCACAATCACCAAGCAATACTTCCTACCCCCAAGACTATCAAAGGATGGATGCCCAAAGAGATCCAAGTGAAGGAGCCACAAAGGCCTCTTCGAGTAAATGATAGTCGTAGGAGGGTGAGCCTTCTCATGAAGCTTTCCTTTGATACAAGCACTGCAAGCACGATCTTTAGCAAAACTAACATTCGTTAGTCCACGGACATGGTCACCCTTGAGAATACTTTGCAAAGATCTCATATTTACATGGGCCAAACGGCGATGCCAAAGCCATCCCACATCAACTTTAGCCATTAGGCATGTCGCGGTCTTAGTGGGTCGCTCCGAAAAGTTAATCACATATAGACCATTCTCGACATGCCCAACAAAGGCTACTTTAAGAGTCTTGCTCCACAAGAGGGCCACAGTATCAATATCAAAGAAAGTGGCAAAGCCCATGATTGCAAGTTGACGAATGGAAATTAAATTGTATGCAAGGGACTCAACAAGCATGACCTTCTCGGTCGTGAGATCATGAGAGATGACAACCTTTCCAAGTCCCAATACCTTAGAAGATGAGGCATCACCCCACTCGACATTGGTGGGCATAGATGGAATCTTGTGCACGTCCACCACCAAGTCCTTGCTTCCGGTCATATGATTTGTAGCTCCACTATCGAGCAACCATGATCCCCCACCGGAAGCAAACACCTACAAGAGATCAATGCTTGGTTTTAGGTACCCATTTTGTGGGTCCTTTGATGTTAGTAACAAGGGTCTTAGGAACCCCAATAGACCATTCAATGTACTCATGAGGAGAACCAACAAATTTGGCATAGACATGCCCATCACTAACACGACATAACACATAAGAAGGATTAAAGTCGGCGGCTTTGTTGGGAGGGGTGGCATTGCCCTTTTTGACACCGCCACCCTTCGCATTGTTCTTCTTCTCCTTGGAAGCACTCTCTCCCTCCTTCACAAAAGTTTGCTTGAGAGGAGGAGGTCGTTTGGTCTTGTTACCCTTCTTCTTGTTCTTGGGCTTGGGTGCGAACCCAATCCCCTCCTTGGCCACAACTTCCTTTTGATTTCTCAAAAGGTCGTTTAGGTTCTTCTCACCTTGTATGCATGACACAAGGCCTTTATCAAGTTGCTCCTTCAACTTAACATTCTCCTCAATAAGATGCACATTCTCACAACAAGGGTTAGTAGCATTTGCATTATCAATTAACACCATACGAGGAAATGTGGCTTTCTCCTTGGTTAGCTTCACTTGGAGTTGATCATGAGACTCCTTGAGGGTAGCATTAACACCCTTCAAGACTTTGTGAGCCTTGTCGAGAATGTAAAACTCCTCTTTGAGTCTAGCAAGATCAACCCCAAGATTTGCCTTCTCAGAGTTTAGCACACGAGAAACAACAAGCGCATTATCAAGATCTTTCTTTAATTTAGCATGATCATCGTTGTGAGACTCCTCAAGAGCCAAATGAAGACCACGCTCTTCCTCAAGAGCATTGGAAAGATCCGAAATCTCATCGGCATAGTCACGACTATGCCCCTCCATCTTAGAGACGGTATCTTCGTGAGCCTCGATCATGTCATTGGCTTCACCAAGTTGTTCCAAGAGAGCAACAAAGTGCTTCTTGGATTTACCCTTGAGTTTACCCATAAAGGCCTCAAACTCATTCACCTCCACATTAGTTCCCTCATGTTCATCAATGTTATCCGTCGAAGAAGGATGATTAATGATGGTAGTTTTGATGTTGGGGGTTACCTTATTGGTGGCTTTAGCCATGAGGCACTTGGTGGTGATGCTCTCATTGGGTGAATCGAAGAGAGACACCCGTGGAGTCATCGCAATGGCAATGGAGGCCATGGCAACCGACTCACCATCTTCATCGTCCTCATTGTACTCTTCTTGTACCACCAATGCCTTGGGAGGAGTCTTCTTGGTGAAGTTGCTCTTGTTGGGGAATGACTTGGCCTTGTCCTTTCGGATGAGCTTGCCACCATTGTCTTCCCTCTTCTCATAAGGGCACTCCGCAACAAAGTGGCTTACATTGCCACAATTGAAACAAGTCCTCACTCGTTGCTTTCCCTTTGCGCCACTTGAATTGTTCTTGTTGAAGTTGGGCCTTGAGTTCTCCTTGCTCCAAAATTGCCTTGAAGCAAGGGCCATGTGTTCATGATAGGCATACTTCGTATCTTCGAGGTTGCTCTCCTCTTCTTCCTCTTCATCCTCTTCCTCCATACTAACCTTGGCCTTTAGAGCAAGGTTGGGTTTCTTTACTCTTTGAGAGCGAAGTACCGCATTGTCGGCGGTCTTGTCCAAGATGCTCATAGCAACGAAATCATCCAACACATCACTTGAGGACAAGGTGTGGAAGTCCGGCCTTTGACGAATGACGGAGGACATGGCTTTGTGGTAGGGCATCATTGCCTTGAGGAATTTGCGCTTGATCCAATTGGCATCCGTGTCCTTACTTCCATGATCTAGGAGTGAGACCGCGAGTTTGGTTACCCTCCGATAGAGCTCACGAGGTTCTTCATCTTATTTCATTGCAAACTCATCAGCTTCATCTTGCACCACTTCATAGTTGGAGCGTTGAATGCTTGCGCTTCATCGGTAGAGGAAAACCACTTGGTGCCAAGCATCTTTGGCCAAGGAGTAGGGTCGGAGATGAGGAAGGTCATCGGGTGGGATAGCTTCTTGAATGATGAAGAGAGCATTCTCATTGAATTGATTATCCGCGGCTTCTCTTGGAGTGAAGTTGCTTCGGTCATGCGGATAGAAACCTTCTTCAATGATTCTCCAAATGTTAGTGTTCACATGATTTAAATGACGCTTAAAACGATAGACCCAAGAATCAAATTATACATTCTTCTCAATCTTAGGGGCCGGGCCGACATGATTCAAATGAGTGGAAGGGAGAGGTCCACCATAGACAAGTGGAGGTTCCACATGGGCAAAGATGTCGGTGCCACTTTTACCACTAGAAGGAAGGTTTTCTCGCTAGTAGCTTCCCCCTTGTCGGAGGTAGCATCCGTCACCTTGTTGGCAGGATCACCCACTTTCAACGGTGCGGTGGAAAGTTTAAGCCCTTCTAAGAATTCATTAAACATGCCTTTGACCTCGGTCGTCATGGAGGTTTTCAATGTGTCCAACGCCACATTGAACTCCTCACAAGAGATCGTGGTTCCCCCATCTCCCGTAGAAGATACCGGATTTGCACCAGAGTGGTCCTCCTCACCTTCTACGACGTCAACCATACTCTTCGGACGGTAAAGTCCTTAATAAAGAGATGAGGCTCTAATACCAATTGAAAGGATCGATATAGTTGACTAGAGGGGGGGTGAATAGGCAACTAACAATTTTTAGCTTTTCTTTAACAATTTAAACTTTGCATCAAAGTAGGTTTTCTAGATATGCAACTAAGTGAGCAACCTATATGATGCAACAATGATAAGTACACAAGCAAGCAAGAGATATATCACAAATAAGCTTGCACAAGTAAAGGCACGAGATAACCAAGAGTGAAGCCGGTGGAGACGAGGATGTGTTACCGAAGTTCCTTCCCTTTGAAGGGAAGTACGTCTCCGTTGGAGCGGTGTGGAGACACAATGCTCCCCAAGATGCCACTAGGGCCACCGTATTCTCCTCACGCCCTCACACAATGCGAGATGCTGTGATTCCACTATTGGTGCCCTTGGAGAAGGCGACCAAACCTTTACAAACAAGGTTAGGGCAATCTCCACAACTTAATTGGAGGCTCCCAGCGACACCATGAAACTTCACCACAATGGACTATGGCTCCGCGGTGACCTCAACCGTCTAGGGTGCTCAAACACCCAAGAGTAACAAGATTCACAAGGGATTAGTGGGAGGAATTAAATTTCTCTTGGTGGAAGTGTAGATCAGGGCCTTCTCAACCACTCCCGAGCAAATCAACAAGTTTGATTGGCTAGGGAGTGAGATCGGGCGGAAATGGAGCTTGGAGCAACAATGGAGCTTAGGATTGGAAGAGGTGGTCAATTAGAGGAAGAAGACACCCCTTATATAGTTGTGGACAAAATCCAACCGTTATCCACCTAACCAGCCCGTGACTTGCGGTACTACCGCCCCTGACCAGCGGTACTACCGTAAGGCCATGCGGTACTTCTGCCCCTGACCAGCGGTACTACCGCAAGGCCATGCGGCACTACCGTGAGGGACCGCGGTACTACCGCAGCAGCAGCAGGAGCTAGGACAGACCTGTAGCACAACAGCTGAGGGCGGTACTACCGCTCCCCCTTGCGGTACTACCGCAAGGCAGGAAACTCCTAGCCTGGGAAGAGCGCGGATGAATAAAAATACATCCGTGCCTACTTCCGCTGGAAAACAGACGATGCAAAAATCTGACACAGTACTACCGCCTGGCAGCTGAGCCAGGCCGCGCGCGGTACTACCGCGGAGGCGCGGATGTAAAAAATTACATCCGCCCCTACTACCGCGAAGAAGCGGCACTTGGCCTGGGGGCCACGGTACTACGGCTCCGGAGGAGCGGTACTACCGTGGGCTCCTGCGGTACTACCGCGCCGAAGTACGGTACTACCGCTGGTGCCTGCGGTACTACCGCTCCAGGGAGCAGTACTACCGCAAGCCCATCATCAGCAACCAGGACAAAGCAAAGAGGATAAACGGAGGATGCTCCAATGCGTATGGGAAAGGTGGAGACAAGGAAGAAAACGTGTACGTGATGATTCCACCCGAACCTTTCCGACACGGACCCCCTCTTAATAGTACGGCTTTCCTACGACTCAAATTCACCAAAAAGAAACGTAGAAAAACACCGTCTTCAATAGTCTTCGAGGGGCACCAAACCGTCTTGTGCCTAGCGATGAAACGTCTGGGAAACTCAAGGCACACCATGAGTCCGCAAAAGCATTGTCATCAATCACCAAAACACCTTAGGGATAAATATGCCCTTACAACTGTGAAGCAGAACATACGCACAGATCAACATCACATAAGTTTCCCATGATTTTTTTCTTACTCCTGGTGTTATGCGCTGCCTCTCGACAACTTTCCTCTTTTGCTAGTGAAGCCTTGTATACCCTTATGACATAACTTGTGGTAGGCCAGATATGAACGGTTTTCACATTTGTCTCTTCGCAAGTGGTATTGAGGCGAGTGGTTCCTATTCCTACGCCAATGAAGCTGCCGACTCCTCGCCCCCCCCCCCTCTCATCGCTCTGGCGGCGGCGGCTGGGCGGGGGAGTCCGCTCTCTTCTGTACAATGTCTAGGTATAGGATTAGTTTTTCGGATGACGATGCTTAGTCGGTGCCTATGTTGTCATCATGAATAAAAGTTTTTGGGCCATTTCCTTGTAGCCAGGTGAGGCGTTCAAGACGACGGCGGAGGTCTTGCTCGGGGGGTCATGTTTCTTCGACTTTTGTCCTCATCACGTCGGGTGTCATGGCAGAGCTAGAAGTGCTTGTGTTGCAGGTGGTTGGCATTGCGGGCCGACATCATCCGCGAGATGGTTTTGGAGCCTCTCGGTGGCGTCACCGTTCGAGACCTTCAGGGTCGCGATTCAAGCAGTGTGGACATTTGCTTCGGCTGACAACCCACAACAAGTGTAGCACCGTTCGCGGGTGGCACCTGTTCAGAGGCTCACAATGCAGCTTTGCTGATATGGCCTTCTCTTGGATTTTGCCTTAGTGGAGACTGTTTCTTCTCTTTGTCAAACACTTCATCGACAGCGGTGGTTGAAGTTTTTCAGTCAATGTGTTGGCGATTGCAGGGGTGAATAAGGATTTTTCTGCAAATTTACTTTGTTGGGAGTACTTTATGTACTTTCGAAAATCCTTTTCTGAGACCGGGCTCATCTGCACCCGTGTTGAATAAAAAATCAAAACAAATACTAGAACTTTTTTTAAAAAAATTCCATTTTCCCCATGGTAGAAAATTTGATGCGTGAGGCCCGCTCCAATTTTCAAATCATTTGGACAAATGAGCAACTCTCGGCAAAAAAGACAAATTTAGGGTTTGTAAAATAGTTTATTGTTCATGTACGGTTTTGATCCGATTTGTCTTTTTTGCTGAGAGCTACTCACATGTCCAAATGAGCTATAATTTGGAGCGAACCTCACGCAATAAATTTTCTACCATGGAAAAAATTAGATCTTTTTAGATTTTTCTAGTATTTTTTGTGAATTTTTTTCTGATCGGGTGCAGATGAGCCTGGGCACTGAATCGCTGCACGTCCTATCTCTTTGCATTTCTCAGCAAGATGCTACATTTGCTGTAATTTTGTTGATATTATTGATATAAATTTAGTATTTCTCCTAGAAGAAAACTTGCGTTGCATCATCCACCCACCTAAATTCAACTCTGGATGATTAGGATGTTGATCTTTGTGTTGTGTTGTAACAGTGCACGTGGTGTTCTGTGTTTTCTATCTTCCTGTTTTCGGCAAGATGTATTGTACCTCGGCACTTAAGATTTTCGATCATGTTTTCCTTATAAACTGGATCAAACTCTTTTTGAAATGAAATCATATCCCAATGGAAATTTCTCCTCTGTCCAAACAGTTCCAATGTAGAAAAAAGATACTCCCTCAGAGCTTTGGATATGGTAATATGGACTATATACGGATTGAAATAAGTGAACAAACACGATAAAACATATCTATATGCATCCAATCAAGATAAGTGTTAGAACATCTTATATTTGTGAACCAAGGGAGTAAATATAATGCCCCTTAAATCAAGCTGTACAAACAGCAAAGATCAGATAAGATGACAGTGTTTCCTACAAAGAATGTGCAGCAAACTCAAATACTCTCTCTATATCGAAATATAAGATGCTTTTTGACACTACCATAATGTCAAAAAACGTCTTATATTTTGATACGGAGGGAGTATAAACTAACTTTTAGAGACCTGCCTGAGCCTGACCAAACATTTCAGGGAAATGGCGCCCAGCCCAAACTTTCATGAGGGGCACAAGATGAGTTTTTCCCCACGAAATACAACGAGCACCAGGCGCATGCATCGCAATTATTCTGTCCTAAAAACATCACAAATATTCACAAAGCATACATCTTCTCAAACAACCCAAGATACAAAACAAATTACACAGAGAGATTGGTGAACTCATTCATGCAAGAAAAACACGAGTGGTCGAAAGGCTCATCGGAGCTGTACACAGTTAAATCCTCTGATCCATTGGTTAATCCTTAATGCTGCCTGGTCTGCCGAAATCAGAGGTGCCAAAACCATTGGAGCTTCTGCCATACCGTGAAGGGTCTGAATCATCGGATCTCCTGGGGAACCGACCACTTCTGCTGTTGCCTTCTTCAAATTCGCCAAATCCACCCAGGCGATTGAAGCTAGACCTGCCAAAACCATCAGAAGGTTGAGGACCTCGCCAAGAATCTCCGAACCCGCTGGACCTGCCAAAGCCATTGGAAGGTTGAGAAGGTCGTCGAGAATCCCCGAACCCGCCACGGTATCTTGAACCCGCATCCCTGGACCACCCAGTACGATTAGGGGTACCGCCAAAGCTGTCAAAATCACCAAAGCCACGGGAGTGGCGTTCGCCAAAGCCACCGCCGTGGCTGAAAGAGGAACCACCACTTCTTCTGGTTCCAACTGATCTAGAGCGAGTGTCTCTCATAACATTAAACAGGTCTGCAGCTTCATCTGTAGCTGCAACCTTGGGAAGCTACACACCACAAAAAGAAATCAGCCAATGAGTTAATATTTCACATCAGTACTAACATGAAACCATGGTTTACCTCTGTGAACCTGCATCCTATATCCTGCTCGATGACCTTTACAGTTCTACTTTGTTCATATGTGTACATTAGAATGGCAATGCCTTTCTTCCCTGCCCGTGCAGTTCGTCCAGATCTGTGAACAAATAACTCTGACGAGTTTGGGATTTCGTAGTGTACCACCTGAAAGATAGCAACATGATATTCCAAGTTATGCTAACATGCACATCAAACGCCCAGAGCAATCATATTTTTGGGTGCGAAGAGGTTCTTGTGCTGTTCATATCCATAGGGAATATCTCAAGCCACTTACTAGATCAACATTGGGTATGTCTAATCCACGGGCTGCAACATCAGTTGCTACAAGGATGTTAAAGCGGCCATCTCGAAATCCTGAGAGTGTCCTTTCTCTCTGATTTTGTGAGATATCTCCATGCAGCGCCTGACATGCATAACTCCTGCCCATGGCATATGCCAATCTATCTGCTTCTCGTTTAGTTTGAGTAAATATAATGCACTTCCCACCATCAGCATGCTCCTACAGAAAAGTGAAAAGGAAGCAGTATTACGTAGAGTTGCTGACAATGCCAACCATAAAACACACATACAGTCAGGAGAATGCTCACTTTAATCAATGGACCAAGAATCGAGGACTTCCCATAGTTCTCAGATACAATTGAATAAAGAGAGATTCCTTCAGGTAATTTCTGTTCTGAGTCACCAACCTGAGAAAAAACATAATTGCCAAATAATTCCCCTAAAATTCTAACCCAGATGCTAAACTGACGAAGAAAAGCAAGTGAAGAACAAAATATACTAATATACACATGTACTGATGTGCATAATATATAAACTAGCAAGGGATTCATGCAAAATGTAGGATAATTCCCAGCACAAAGATTAAAGGTCTTATAGCAAATAAGACAAAAAAGTCACTCACAAGGTCAATTATGACTGGATCTTTTAAGTACTGGTTTGTAAGTTTTCTGATCCAACTAGGCATTGTTGCAGAGAACAGCATACTTTGTCGGTTTTGTGGCAGCTTCTCCATGATCACCTCAACAGCTTCATCAAAACCCACAGCCAGCATCTGATCAGCTTCATCCAGAACCACAAATTGGATTTCTGATAAGTTTAGAACACCTCTTCTCAAAAGATCAATAACACGCCCTGGAGTTCCAACCACAACGTCAACACCATAATTAAGAGTTCTCATTTGCTGACTGATGGGAACACCTCCATACACACAAAGAGTGTCTAATGGAGCAGATTCCTTAAATTCCTTCTCAACTTGTCGAGCGAGTTCTCGAGTAGGTGCCAAGATGATGGCTAAAGGATTTCTACCACTTCTGCATGCAGCAGACTATACAATTGTTACCATAAATCATATATGTGCAGTAGCTAGATAAGAACAGTTCTAAAGTAGAAAGAGAACCTTACCCATTCTTTTCATTGTGACGAAGAATCCTGTCCATGATAGGAATGCCAAAAGCCAAGGTTTTTCCAGTTCCAGTTCGAGCACGGCCAATCATGTCTTTACCTTGCATTGCTGGTTCAAGAACAGCTCTCTGCACAGAAGCACAGGGTAAAACCATCACTGTAGCAACAGAAGAACTAGGCTAGCATAGCAAAACAATGTAAATAATAGCATCTTGCCAATTGACATGACACAGATAAATAGGTATACACATGAAGCTCATCGAAATCCTAATCTTGCACATTACCTAGTGATGTCAATATGTCATGAGAGATCTTTCAAATTTATTGTTCATTTGTTCACAGGAAATAACATTAATTTTCCTTGTAAAGATGGCACATTTGTTCTTCTGAGAAATAACAAGGTTGATCCTGTACCGTTTGCCACAGTAACTGGTCAACCAGCAGATGCAATACAAGGCCACATTGCCGACGGATCCAGAAATAAGGACAGCAAGGCAAACTAGCAAGCTTGCTCTACATGGTCATATTAGTCATATCAAATTCGGTATGGAGTTTTATTTTCCTTCTTTGAAGCAATTTTTTCCTCTTTCATAATAATCATATGGATTTTTTTTGGGGGGGGGGGGGGGGGGGGGGTAAAACTAGAGGAACTTAGTACTCCCTCTGTCCGAAAAAGCTTGTCCCCCAAATGGATGTATCTAGCACCAAGTTAGTGCTAGATGTACCATTTGAGGGACAAGCTTGGGACAAGTTTTTTTGGACGGAGGGAGTATTCAGTGAGTCATCAGGCAGCCATATAAAACTGCTGCTGCATTAGCTATGCACCAAATAGTTCTGACCACATTCCACGGGTACTTGCAAAATTCAGTGATTTGTGATTTCCTTTCTTATTTGTCAATATTGTGAAGCTACATGTCTAAGAGAAAAAACATGGTTGGAATCAATAGACCACTTGCTAAATTATCATAGCAGCACTGTTCAACAAATTTTAACCCGTCAGTTCGAAGCAACATTTCAGCGGATTTGTTGCCGACGTGAAGCTAAACCTCCTCTTGTGTCCATGTTTGCAAATAATTGAGTACGACGCAAAGTAAACCAGCGCACATCATACAAATGGGAACCAGCTTGCTAAATGGAATTCAACTGAAAAATATCACGAACAACTGGGAGCATCATGACTCGTATCTAATGATTCCACGAGCTGCAGAACAGACGCAATTAAGCAAAACACTGGGACTGAAGCTTCGAATTCTAATGCGCAAAAGGCGCTACCTGGATGGGGAAGAGCCTGGTGATGCCCCGCGTGGCGAGTCTCTCCACGATCTGCGGCGAGATCCCCAGCCTCGCGACCTCCAGCCCGTCATCCCCCGCTGCCGCGCCGGACTCCGAGACCGTCCCGGGCCACGGAGCGGGGGTAGTGGACCTGAACCCCAGGGGTCCCGGAGAGGCGTGGAACGCTCGCTGCCTCGGTGGCTCCAGCGGCTGCGGCGCGGGGAGGCGACATGGCTGGGGAGAGCCGGCCGGCGGAGGAGAGAGAAGCGCCGAGAGGAGCGCTCTCTGCGGACGCGCCGGCGAAGAGGAGGCAGAGAGCGCGCGGCGGAGCAGCGAGTTCATGGCGACGGTTAAGATGAGACGTCCTCGTGCTGGTGTTGGAAGGTGGAGCCGAGACCTCGGAACACTTTTTTTGCGAGGGACGGAGGACGACGACGGTATCTTCTCTTTTTTTTTTCCCTGGTCTAGCCCGTGAATTGGACTGGGCTGTAAGATCAGCACGCTAGCGGATCGGCCCAGAATGTAGTCGATATCTTTTTCCAAGGTCCGTTCCTAAATACAAGTCCTTAAAGGATTCTAAAAATATATAAGTCTTCTAAAAATACTAGCAAATATGCCCGTGCGTTGCAACGGGAGAAAAACTATCAAATTATGCAGGAGTGGTAGATAATGGCTATTAAAATGCCAAGGTGAGATAAGGGCTTCTAAAATGTCAATTCAAAAACCATGTCTAAGTGATGTCATGATGAGATAAGCGTCTTTTGAAAAGTCATTTCAAAAAACAAAAAATGTGATGGTTTAACCATAATTTGATTTCCTAAGGCGCAAACTGCATTGATGGACCCTGCCTAAGCTAGACTGATGAATGATGTATATCATCTTGACCTAACGTAGCGGTGGTTGTCATAACAATTACTGTGGTACCAGAATAAACATAGCTATGTATGGAGGCAAAATAGACATTTAGTTATTTTTATATAGTTTACAAAAACTAACCCATAGAAAGTTGTGTCAATATTTTTTGGGTTCAGCGTTGTACGAAACATGGAAGCCTTTTTTTACCCGATGTGAAGGATTAAATAAAATCATAAATCGACCTCTAGAGATCCCTTATTAAAACTTCTATGCAGGCGATGTTTGATTTTATTCATCATTTACGGGACTGTTTTAATTTTGGAAACATTTCAAAAAAATCATGTATATTTTTTTTCTAATTCCAGAATGTGTTTTGAATACTGGATTTTTTAAATCATGTTTTTTTCATGAACATCTATTTGATATTGTGATTTATTTTTCTATGATATGCGAATTTTTTTTGAAATCATGGACAATTTAGGATTTCTCAATAAAACTCGCAGCTTTTTGAAATTTGGTTCTTTTAAAAATCCCGAATGAATTTAAAGAATGAAAAAAAAGGAATTAAAAAAGTAAAAAGCAAAAAACGAAATAGAAAACAGGGCGCCACCAGCCACATATGGGCCGGGCCATTAGCACGTGCAGGAGGAGGAGGCGCGGCATGTACATTTTTTTCTAGTTCAGACTATGTTTGGAATACTGGATTATTTTTAAAAAAACATGATTTTTTATTTCTTGAACATCGATTTGATATTCCGATTTTTTTATGGTATGCAAACAATATTTTGAAATCATGAATATTTTATGACTTCTCAATAAAGCTCGCAACTTTTCGAAATTTATTTCAAAATCCTGAATTAACTTAAAGAAGAAAAAATAAAAACATAAATAAGAAAGTGAAAAGCAAAAAAGAGAATAGAAAACAGGGCCCACCACCAGCCAATTATGGGCCGGCCCATTAGCGCGTGCAGGAGGAGGAGGCGCGCCATGTACATTTTTTTCTAGTTCCAGACTATGTTTGGAATACTGGATTATTTTTTAAAAAAATATGATTTTTTATTTCATGAACATCTATTTGGTATTCCGATTTTTTTTCTATGATATGCAAACAATATTTTGAAATCATGAATATTTTATGACTTCTCAATAAAGCTCGCAACTTTTCGAAATTTGATTCTTTTCAAAATCCGTAATTAATTTAAAGAAGAAAAAATAAAAACAGAAATAAGAAAGTAAAAAGCAAAAATGAGAATAGAAAACAGGGCCCACCACCAGCCAATTATGGGCCTGCCCATTAGCGCCTGCAGGAGGAGGAGGCGCGCCAGGTACATTTTTTTCTAGTTCCAGACTATGTTTGGAATACTGGATTATTTTTTTAAAAAACATGGTTTTTTATTTCATGAACATCTATTTGATATTCCGTTTTTTTTCTATGATATGCAAACAATATTTTGAAAACATGAATATTTTTATGACTTCTCAATAAATCTCTCAACTTTTCGAGATTTGATTCTTTTCAAAATCCTGAACTAATTTAAAGAAGAATAAATGAAACAGAAATAAGAAAGTAAAAAGCAAAAAAGAGAATAGAAAACAGGGCCCACCACCAGCCAATATGGGCCGGCCTATTAGCGCGTGCGGGTGGAAGACCTGCGCTTCCTACGGAGCCAAAAAGGAGGAAAAGGTGTAGGAACCAGGGATCGAACGCTGGTCTCCCGCGTGCTAGGCGAAAGCCTTGGCCATTGGGCTACCTGTGATCTTTTGTTGTATGAGTGTATCATCCTATAAGAATTAAGTCGGCGGTGATTTTGAAATAAATCCGAATCATTTTACATATGGATGGCATAGTGGGTAATTTATGCGAACTTCGAGGGCGATTTCTATGACGGACGACCAGAAACACTATTTACTTTATTAGTAGGTAAAGATATAAGTCTTCTAATAGGTACTAGCACATATGCCCGTGCGTTGCAACGGGAGATATTTTTTTTTCAAGAAGCAACGAGAGAGATGAATTATGTGTTCACCAAAAACAGTATTCATAATGGTGGGACGACAGAGCGAGGAGTTGTGGTCTTCTCGCGAGTCATGTTTGTCCCGCGAGATCTTGATAGTGGTGGCTTTAGTCGGCATGACGGCGACCACCCAACTCGTGTTTTTTACCTTCAGGTTCACCTTTGTGTCAGGGTTGTGGCTGTCTCATTTGGTAGCTGCGCAGCGACCTTCGGGGCACGCTTGCTTCGACTACTCTCCCCTACGATAATGTAACCATATTGATTACTAATTGCAACGCATAAATCCTGTTTTATTAGCATAATCTACACATAACCAGGCAGTCCCTTCTTTATCAGGGTTTATTATCTTTAATATTTCAACACTCACATGCCCCACAGATCTTCTTAATTAGAGTCAATCCGGCATATTCTCTTTTATTGGCACGTACCCACAATATATTTCAATTATAGCCAACAAGCATATTCTCTTTTATCGTCAAATAGCGCGGGGGATGTACAACAGTTCATATCTAGACCCACCCATTGGCAGGCATCAAAAAGACCTATGTTTGTAAGGCACGATATAAATTTACAAAAATGACGTGTTGAAAGATCGAATTCACGACCTAAAAAAATCAACCACAGTCTGCTAGCCACTCGAATAATGGGTCCTGCTAACCAATGTCCAGCCCGAATGTTTAAGAATATGCTATAGCGTCAGATTAAAAACAATTTTTGTTTCTGAATTTTTCCAAAAATAAATTAATATTTATGAATTGCCGAATATTTTTGGAAACATGAACAATTTTTGAAACCCCGGACAATTTTAAAAAATACGAACCAATTTCTTGAAAATTTTGTTCATTTTTGGAAGACATTGTTTGAAATAGGTAGATTTAAAAAAAATGTTTTTTTAACAACATGAACCTTTTGAAAAAACACGAACATTTGTTGAATGCGTGAACATGTTTTGAACATTTAGAACAAGTTTAGAAAATGTGTTTTTTAACCACGAACATTATTTTGAATTTGTGGACATTTCACTAAAACAAGAATATTTTTAAAATCTGGAATATTTTTAAAATGCAACTTATTGAAAATCTTGATTTATTTAGTAATACACAAACATTTTTTTAAAAATGGGACCATTTTTTAATTTTGAACACATTTTGGAATGGGAACTAAAAATTATAGTTTTGAACATTTTACAAGACAGGAACAAAAATTTAAAATTCTGATGTTTTAAAATATATGAAAAAAAGAATTTTTGAAAGATTTTTTTAAGATTTTAATTTACAAGAAAAGTGAAAATAGTCTAAAATTGGAAGGGAAAAATAATCAGTAAATAAAAAGAGAGAGGAAAAGGAAAAATAGAAACAGAACACAGAAAGAAAGAAAATGGGCCGGCCCAGTTTTGGGCGCCTAGTGCGAAGATCTGACTATTTGACGCTGTGCATGGAAAATAGGCTTCCACAACTGTCTGGGCAGATAAATAAGTGGGCTGGCTTCGCAGGACCATAGCGCGCCCGGCCAATGTATGTAAATTGCTGTTTCTTTTCTAGCATAATGAATGCACACAAATTTAGTACCACCTCGGATAGAAAAAAAACTTTATATTGGTGAACGGATGAAAAAATTGGAGAAATGCACCTTGTTGTATTAGTAGGTATAGATATAGATTACATACGGAGCAAAACGAGTGAGTCTACACTCTAAATAATGTCTATATATATCCGTATGTAGTCTATATTAAAATCTTTTGAAAAGACTTATATTTAGGAACGGAGGGAGTGGAACTTGAGGCTCCCTAAATAAACATATTTTATTTAGATTAAGGGAAAATGTTACATTAATGAGTTTTTTGTGCTGCATGTTGTCAAACCGGAAAGTATCTATGGCTAGTATGTTGTATCTAAGAATATTTGATAGTAGATATATCACTTTTTAGGTAGTATGAACTCCCTTCGATCCAAATAAGTGTCGTAGTTTTGAATTACTATTTTATAGTATTTTTTATACTACAAATAGGAGTATATTTTTAAAATATATTAAAAATTTGTGGACTCACATGCAATGTTTTCATATAGCTCACTTTAAAAATCTTAAACCTGGTATATGAACATATTTAGGATGATAAAGTAGTATATATACTACCACCGTACCACATCATAGTATATTCGAAATTTACTTGATTTAGTTTTCACACCGTCTTATTTTCTAGTCTAAGGTTTCCTGTACTATTGGCAGAACTTATACTACTAGTATTTATTAGCTCTTGATGTTACCTCATTTTACTCTATGCTGCTCTTAAACCAGCTGTGAATTAGAAACCATGATTAAGTCTTATGATATTGATAGCGACTGTTGGTACTTTAAATGATATATGGCTCATCAGAACTTAACATTCACCTATTTTGATGCATGGCTGTACGGGCTAAGATTTTAGTTTAACGCAGCTACTCGATCGTGTGCCCTGCAGACATGTGGATGCAATCTGCTTGTGCCTTGCAGGCATAAAAACACTTGCTTGTCATGAGTGTGTCTCAGTTATCAGCATTGTTAACTACTGGATTACTCTTGTTTGTCTGATTAAACAACACTGACCTCACGGTTCCTGCATCAGTTAATGGCGATTGGACATCTTAAATATCTGGTGGTTGACTTGGGCGTACAAACTAAGAGGGTTCTGGAAGCTGTGCGTACCTGCAAGAAAGTTGTTTATATGATGCACGATGATCCTGACAAAAGGTTTTGCTATGTGGGAGGAAGGCTTAGACGACCTTACGAGGTCTGTTGCTGTGTACAAAAACATTATTGATGGCATTGCTAAGGCAAATGCTAGCATTAAGGGGTCTCGAGTGGATGTTGTGCTGAAAGAGGGGGTGTTTTCTGACGTGATGGACGGTTATGATAGGACCATGAGAGCGGTAAGTGGAGGACTTCCTCACAACCTCGAGGTAAAGGTGTTACAATCTGGTCTTGTTTTGCTCAACTCGAATGTTTGTGACGCATACATACTAAGTTTTCTTTGTGTTCTTTTCTCAAGGGGTGATATGAAGAAGCTTTCAAGGGGTGACAAGGAGCTCAAGACCATTCGGATGATTAACAAGGGGCTTGTCACTCTTACACTGGGCGGGCTATCTCTGCTACTTCTCCGGGCGCTCATAGGGATGTAGTACGAGCTGTCACTTTCAGTCTTTTTTTTCAAAAAGGACGATGACCCCGGCCTCTGCATCTGGGAGATGCATATTGAAAGTGCAACTATCCCTGGGTGGTTTTGGTAATTCCTAACAACATATAGCTCATTGGACTAATGCTCTTTCAAGATGATCATTTCAGAAAATTCAATGATTGGCATGACATGGACTAGGAATGTGGACCCCTCAAAATGCTAAGGACACATATTGGCAAAAACTCAAGACTCTAAATTTTCATTTTAGTGATCCAAGATCACATTGAGTCCATAGGAAAAGCCAATACTATTAAAGGGGGATGAGGTGTTGCTTAATGGCTTACTTGCTCAAAATGCTTAGTGATATGCTTCAAAAGCCCTCAACTACTTTCTCATATCCACATACGTCCCAAACCAAAAGTCCAACTCGGCCCCACCGATTTGATCTATCCGGCGCCACCGAGTTCATTTGACATAGCCATATCCAGAAACCCTAATCAGTTCGGTCTCATCGATAGGGATCTCGGTCTCTTCGAGATGGGATTGCAAACTCTCTGTTTCCCTTCGTAACATTTCGGTCTAACCGAGATGAGCGATCGGTCCCACCGAGTTCGCAATGCAAACTTTCTGTTTCCTTTTCGTAACGTTTCGATCTCACCGAAATGAGCGATCGGTCCCACCGAGTTTGCCTGACCAACTCTCTGTTTGCCTATTATAGAAATCGGTCTCATCAAGATTATGTTATGCCCTAACCCTAATGAAATCGGTCCCACCAAGTTGACATGTCGGTCCCACCGAAAAGCCTAACGTTCACATTTTGAACTGAATCGGTCTGACCGAGTTTGAGTACTCAGTCCCACCAAGTTTGGTAAATTGTGTGTAATGGTTAGATTTTGTGAGGAGGCTATATACCCCTCCACCCTTCCTCCATTCATAGAGAGAGCTATCAGAACGTGCCTACACTTCCAGCATACATTCTCTGAGAGAGAACCACCTACTCATGTGTTGAGACCAAGATATTCCAATCCAACCACAAGAATCTTGATCTCTAGCCTTCCCCAAGTTGCTTTCCACTCAAATCATCTTTCCACCAAATCCAAATATGTGAGAGAGTTGAGTGTTGGGGAGTTTATCATTTGAAGCACAAGAGCAAGGAGTTCATCATCAACACCCCATCTATTACCCTTTGGAGAGTGGTGTCTCCTAGATTGGTTAGGTGTCACTTGGGAGCCTCCGTCAAAATTGTGGAGTTGAACCAAGGAGTTTGTAAGTGCAAGGAGATCGCCTACTTCATGAAGATCTACCCAAGTGAGGCAAGTCCTTCGTGGGCGATGGCCATGGTGGGATAGACAAGGTTGCTTCTTCGTGGACCCTTTGTGGGTGGAGCCCTCCGTGGACTCGCGCAACCGTTACCCTTCGTGGGTTGAAGTCTCCATCAACATGGATGTACGATAGCACCACCTATTGTAACCACGCCAAAAATCTCCGTGTCTACATTGTGTTTGCTCCCTCCAAACTCCTCCCCTTTACCTTCATATGTAATGATTTACATTTCGCTGCTATACTCTTAGATTTGCATGTGTAGGCTGATTGCTTGACTTGTGCTAAGTTGCTAAAATCTGCCAAGACTTAAAATTGGGAAAAGGCTAGATTTTTATTTGGTCAAGTAGTCTAATCACCCCCTCTAGACATACTTTCGATCCTACAAGTGGTATCAGAGCTTTGGTCTCTATTTGCTTTGATTTCCATAGCTTTGGTGATCATAGCCTTGGTTTCACAACCTAGGAGAGTATGGCGTCTAGCGAGGGAAATTACCACCGTAGAGGTCCTTACTTTGACGGTACTAATTTTGCTAGTTGGAAGCATAAGATGAAAATGCATATTCTTGGACATAACCCCGCCATTTGGGCTATTGTGTGTATTGGCTTGCAAGGTGAATTCTTTAATGGGAGAGAACCAAATCGTGAAGCTACCGCGGAAGAGTTGAGGATGCTACAATAAAATGCTCAAGCTTGCGATATCCTCTTCAACAGATTGTGCCCCGAAGGATTCAACAAATGCAAAGGAAATTTGGGATATTTTGATTGATATGCACGAAGGTACCGACTCTGTCAAGGAATCCATATTGGATGTGCTTCAAAGTCAGCTTGACAAGTTCAAAATGAAGGATGGTGAAGGTGTCGCTGAAATGTACTCTAGGCTTGCTCTCATCATAAATGAGATTACCGGCTTAGGAAGTGAAGAGATGACCGATAGATTCATCATCAAGAAGATCCTAAGAGCCTTGGATAGAAAATATGATACGTGTGCACATTGATCCAAATGATGCCCAATTACAAAGATCTCAAGCCAACGGAAGTCAATGGAAGAATTGTTACTCATGAGATGTCACTTAAGGATAAAGAGGAGCTTCACAACAAGTCAAGTGGTGCTTACAAAGCCTCATGTGATGCTCCTACATCATCAAGTGAGAAACAAGCCTTCAATGAGGAATTGAGCCTAATGGTGAAGAACTTTAACAAGTTCTACAAGATTAGAAGCAAAGAAAGAAGTTTCAAGTCAAGGTCCTACAATGACAAAAGATCTTCTAGTTGTGAGCGTAATTGCTACAATTGTGGAAGACCCGGACACTACTCAAATGAGTGTACGGCTCCCTACAGAAGAAGAGAAGACTCACCTAAAAGAAGAAGTAGAAGAGAAGAATCACCTCCAAGAGAGAGGAGTAGAGATGATCGTTATGAACGAAGAACCTCTCGCATAAGCAAGGATTCAGAAAGGAAGGACAAGTCATCAAGGAGCTACACAAAACGAAGACATCAAGCTCACGTTGGTGAATGGGTATCCGGCTCCGACTTCGACCATCACTCCGAGAGAAGTTATCACTCTGACTCCGAATATACTCAAGATGAAGGTGTTGCCGGTCTAGCACTTGTGTCGACCAACTCCTACGACATATTTGACTCACCAAATGAAGGAATTGGAAGATGCTTCATGGCTAAAGTCCTAAAGGTATCACATCCCGAGTATGTTGATTGCAATAGTGATGAAGATGATTTGCTAGGTGATGATGATTTACCTGTTGACAACTCTAGTGATGAAAACTATGATGAACTTGATATTAATCATGGTCATCAAGATAAAATGAATGATGATGATAAGAAGGATATTGAGCATCTAACTAAAGAACTAAACACTCTTAAGTTAGCTCATGAAACTACCTTGGAAGATCATCGAGAACTTTTAAAGACTCATGAGAAGCTAAGCTTTGAAAAGCCCAATCTGGAGCAAGAGCATGGGTTCTTAAAGGCAATCAATGATGATCTTCGTAAGAAAAGTTCTTCTTACATTGCCAAGTGTTTACTCTTGTCTACTTACATGCCACAAGTAAAATCTAGTAACAAGAGTAAGAAAGATTCTTCATCTAGTAGTAACAATAATCATGTTAGATCCAATATTGTTGCTTCTAGTAGTTCTCTTGATTCCACTAATGATTCTCTTAGCCAAGTTACACTTGAGCAAGAAAATAGCTCATTGAAGGGAATTATAGAGAAAGGTGTTTACAAGAGCCTTGCTGGAAGTAAGCAATTTGAGGAAATTGTACGCAACCAAGGAAGGCACCGGAAGAATCAAGGTGTTGGTTTTGAATGAAATTCAATGCCAATGGAGTTGAATGGGAAGAAGATCAATACCCCAAGACAAAGTTTGTTCCTCAAGAAGAGAAGTATGATCCCACTTCTTTCAAGGGGACACAATCTCAAGATGATCTTCCACCACAAGACCATGAGCAAAAAGGCAAGGACAAGCTTCAAGAGGAGATTGATGCATTTGAAGAAGCTCCCAAGGCCTTGGTCAAGTGGGTTCCCAGGACTACATCAAATTCTGCCTCATCAAGTACGACTGCAACTCCAAGGATTCCCATCAAGTTGATGTGGATCCCAAAGAAGAAGAACTAGAGAGTTCTTGAGGGTGACTCCGCCAACATACTTCATTCATATCATTTTAGCGAGAACAAGTGCAAATAACTTCCACCTCTTGCACTAGTTCAAGGAGTCACAAACCCTCGTGTTGGTAAGACAAGGGACAAGGTAACCTAATGCTTTCATGGACATCATCTTGCGTGGACTTCACTCTATGTCTATGGATATCCTTGTTTGTTCCTTGTGGGACTAACCCGTGTAGGTATTGAAAGTGCAACTCACTCCAATGGATTGCTCCAAATGATCTACATCAGCATTGAGCATCCACATGTTCAACATCTACCTGAAGTCATCATCGACAAAACCCAAGGTTAGTTCATCCCTCTTAGGGGGGATATCACATCTAGGGGAGCTTTACTCTAAGAATTGAGCTAAAGCAACTCTAATGGTGTGAACACAACAGTTCTTTATGTAAAAGTGGTAACCCCACTTGTGCTTAAACGATGAGTATGACCTATGATCAAATGTTCTCATTTGACTCCTAAGTCAATATACTCATATATAGATGACGTAGTCATCGCCAATTGTTTGATAGATGCTACATTGTTGTGCATGCTTTGTCACATATTTCATTTGTCATTTTATTGTGTGAGCATGTTGGTTGCATATTTTACTCATTCGAGAACATCCATTTGTTGCTTTGATTGTTTGGTTCTTTTTCTTTTGCCAAATGGATGGACAAGAATGCCTAAGAACTTCCTCTAGCTATCTATGTTTTTCTCGTGTCAAACTCTATTCATGCTACATCACAAAGTTTGATCAAGTCAGATTCGAACCCTCTGTGTGAGGAGCACTCGGAGTCACCGATTTGTCATAGACTTAAACTTCCAAAACCTCTCTATGCATTTCGGTCTGACCGATTCATCCTTTTCAGTCAAACCGAGTTCACTGAGTTGATCTAGGTTTTCAATCTCGATGCAACCGATTAGAACCTTTCAGTCACACCGAGTTGCAGTAACCGCTTGCGATTCTGCATCTCGGTGCCACCGAGTTGTTCCACTCGGTCACACCGACAGGGTTAGGGTATATATACCGACGGGTCAAATTTTGGAAATTTCTCCAAAACCTCTTCGCCCGCGTGTGTCCTGCTCTGCCATCTCGGGTCTCCGGATCGTCCTCTCGTCGCCAGTGACCTCCCGCCACTGGTCTCCGTCGCCGTCAACAGAATTCTACACCGTCGTTCCGCCGTAGCAAGCTCATCACCAAACTAGGGGATGAGTTTGAATATGTGTGCGATTCTTTCCTCTGATTCTTAGCACAACTAAAATGACATGTTTCTTACCACGTATGAGGTCATCCTGTCCAGCAAAAACCTCTTTTATATTAGATTAGATTCGAAAATTTAGGGTTAGGTTTCCGTCGAACTCATCTCGGACTGACCGAGTTGTGGAAATCGGTCTCATCGATTTGGCTTACGCCATTGCACTTGCACTTTTCGGTCTGACTAAAACTTGCAAATCAGTGTGACCGAGTTAACTCTCTGTGAAACCCTAGCAATCTCAGAGTCACTGAATGATGTCGCTTGAAGCTGCATCGGTATTTTCCCAAAAAGGAAGGGATGACGCAGCATAGCGGCGGTAGGTATTTCCCTCAGATATGAAACCAAGGTTATCAAACCAGCAGGAGAACCAAGCAACACAACGTAAACAGCCCCTGCACACAAATAACAAATCCTCACAACCCACGTGTTAAAGGGGTTGTCAATCCCTTTCGGGGTACGACGCCTCAAGATAGGCAAACAGACATGAGATAAATTTGTAGTAGATTGATAGATCGAACGCCAAATAAATAAATAAGAATAAATTGCAGCAAAGTATTTTTGGGTTTTTGGTTCAATAGATCTGAAAATAAAAGCAAATAAAAATAGATCGCAAAGGCAAATATATGAGAAAGAAGACTCGGGGGCCGTAGGTTTCACCAGTGGCTTTTCTCGAGAAAAATAGCAAACGGTGGGTAAACAAATTACTGTTGGGCAATTGATCTCAAATAATTATGATGATATCCAGGCAATGATCATTATATATGCATCATGTCCAAGATTAGTAGACCGACTCCTGCCTGCATCTACTACTATTACTCCACACATCAACCGCTATCCAGCATGCATCTAGTGTATTAAGTTCATGGAGAAACAGAGTAATGCAATAAGAATGATGACATGATGTAGATAAGATCTATCTATGTAGAGATAGATCCCATCGTTTTATCCTTAGTAGCAACGATAGATACGTGTCGTTTCCCTTTCTGTCACTGGGATCAAGCACCGTAAGATCAAACCCACTACAAAGCACCTCTTCCCATTGGAAGATAGATAGATCAAGTTGGCCAAACAAAACCCAAATATTAGAGAATAAATATGAGGCTATAAGCAATCATGCATTTAAGAGATCAGAGAAACTCAAATAACTTTCATGGATATAAAAAGATAGATCTGATCATAAACTCAAAGTTCATCGGATCCCAACAAACACACCGCAAAAGAGTTACATCATATGGATCTCCAAGAGACCATTGTATTGAGAATCAAGAGAGAGAGATGAACCCATCTAGCTACTAACTACGGGCCCGAAGGTCTACAAAGAAGTACTCACGCATCATCGGAGGGGCACCAATGGAGGTGGTGAACCCCATCCGAGATGGTGTCTAGATTGGATCTGGTGGTTCTGGACTCTACGGCTGGATGAATATTTCGTTGACTCCCCTAGGGTTCTGGGATTTTTTGGGGTATTTATAGAGCAAAGAGGCGGTCCGGTGGGCACCCGAGGTGGGCACAACCCACCAGGGCACTCCTGGGCCTCCTGGCACGCCCTGGTGGGTTGTGCCCCCCTCGGGGCACCCTCTAGGCGCAGCCAAGGCCTGTTGTGTTACTTTTGGCCCATAAAAATTATCTGTAAAGTTTTGTGGCATTTGGACTCCGTCTGATATTGATTTTTTGTGATGTAAAAAACACGGAAAAAACAGGAATTGGCACTTGGCACTATGTCAATAGGTTAGTACCAAAAAATGATATAAAATGACTATAAAATGATTATAAAACATCCAAGATTGATAATATAACAGCATAGAACAATCAAAAATTATAGATACATTGGAGACGTATCAGCATCCCCAAGCTTAACTCTGACTCGTCCTCGAGTAGGTAAGTGAAAAAACAGAATTTTTGGTGTGGAATGCTGCCTATCATGTCATATCATATTCTTTTCTTTATAGCATGGACAATTGGACTTTTAGTTGTTCAAAGAAATAGTCTAGTTTTGACATGATAATTTAGATACTCAACCATATCAACAAGCAACCTTGTCTTTCAAAATATCAATGCTAAAATAAGCTATCCCTAGCCCATCATGCTCAAACATTGATCCATTCATGAAACACACTCGAATATTAGCTACACCCAATACTTAAGTACGATCATATTGCCTCCTAGTTGGTGCTTTTATAATAGAAGATGGAGACTCGAAATAAAAATTGCATAAAGTAAAAGAAAGGTCCTTCGCAGAGGGAAGTAGGGATTTGTAGAGGTGCCAGAGTTCAAAGTGAAAAACTTAGAGATAAAAACATTTTGAGAGGTGTATCCATCCCACCAACAAAAATGACTTAGAGTTCCCAATACTTTCCATGCATAGATATATCATAGGTGGTTCCCAAACAGAAAATAAAGTTTATTCCTTTTTCCACCATAATTTCACTTTCCATGGCTACCATATCCATGGTTGCCCTCCATACCAACACTTTCCAAGGAATTTATTATTTGACAACATAAAGTAAATTCATTTTTGCATTTTGGGACTAGGCATCCCTAATACCTTTGCCTTACTCTCGTGTAATGACAAGTGAATAAACACTCATCTTGAGAATAACACATCTAGCATGGAAAATATTAGCCACCCCTCACTGCTCCGTGAGCGAAACAAACACACAAAAGAGAAGTTTATTTTGAAATTTAGAGATGGCACATGCAAATTTGCTTAGAACGGCAAAAGTATACCGCGTATAGGTAGATATAGTGGACTCATGTGGCAAAACTGGGTTAAAGGTTTTGGATGCACAAGTAGTGATCATAATTAGTGCAAAATGAAGGCTAGCAAAAGATTGGGAAGCGACCAACTAAGAAACAGATAATCTCATAAGAAAGAATTAAGCATAAATAACACCGAATAATGCAGCACAAATAGGATGTAATTTCATTGCATGACTATTGACTTTCATACTTGCATAGGGAATCACGGACCTTAACACCAATATTCTTACTAAAGCATAATTACTCACCAACATAACTCACATATCACATCATCATATCTCAAAACTATTACTAAGAATCAAGTTTATTTTGTCCAATGATCTTCATGAAAGTTTTTATTATATCCTTCTTGGATATCTATCACTTTGGGACTAATTTTCATGTGTTGCTTTTGACAAGCTCCAACAAATATAAGTGAAGATCATGAGCATAATAAATTTTTCTTTCTCTAAAATTAATTTAAGTGAAGCAAGAGAGATTTTCTTGAAAATTTTACTAAATCTCAAATAAATCTAAGTGAATCAAGAGAGAATTTCTTCAAAAATACTAAAGCACACCGTGCTCAAAAAGATACAAGTGAAGCACTAGAGTAAGTCCATTGCTCATAAAAATTTAAGTGAAGCATAGAGAGCAATTTTAACAAGTCATGACATAATTTTGGCTCTCTCAAATAGGTGTGTCCAGCAAGGATAAATGACTTAAAACACAAAATAAAACAAGCAAAGACTCATATCATGCAAGACGCTCCAAGCAAAACACATATCATGCGATGAATAAAAATATAGTTTCAAGTAAAATACCGATGATCGTTGGAACAAAGCGGGGATGCCACTCGGGGGCATACCCAAGCTTAGTTGGTTGCTCATTTTTGGATAATAGCTTGGGATGTCGGGGCATCCCCAAGCTTAGGCTCTTCCATCCTTCCTTCATCCATGTAAGATAACCCAAAACTTGAAAACTTCAATCACACAAAACTCAACAAAACCTTCATGAGATCCGTTAGTATAAGAATAATAAATCACTACTATAAGTATTGCATCAAACCAATTTATATTTTGTTTTTGTATTATATCTACTGTATTCCAACTTTTCTATGGCAAAAAATCATCAAAGAAAACCATATAGCCATCAAAATAAGCACACAACACAAAGAAAACAGAATCTGTCAAAATAGAACAGTCTGTAGCAATCTGACTATTTTGAATACTTCTGTTACTCCAAAAATTCTGAAACATTAGGACGGCCTGAGAAATTTGTATATTGATCTACTGCAAGTGGAATGGGTATTTTATCGCTCTCCTGTAAAAAATGAAAATTAATTTCGTGAGCGTAAATGTTTCTGTTTTTTTCAGCAAGATCAAACAACTATCACCCAAGAAGACCCTAAAGGCTTTACTTGGCACAAACACTAATTAAAACATAAGAAAAATTCATAACAGTAGCATAATTTTGCTAACACACAAAAACAAAAAGCAAAAAAGCAAAAATAAAATTTATTCATTGGGTTGCCTCCCAACAAGCGCTATAGCTTTATGCCATTAGCTAGGCATAAAGCAAGGATCTAAATTTTGTCATCCTTGTTCTTAACTTTCTTAGAGGTATTTCCATCATGGGGTTTTGTGAACACAACATAAAACATATTATCCATGGAAACCTTAGCGTTCCTAAGTTGGTGTTCATCATAACCCTTTTGATTACCCGCAACAATCCAAGAATAATGTTGATTAACATTATTGAAAACCTGTTGGATTATATCTAAAACTGGGACTTCCTTTTTAAGATTCCCTTCAAAGATTTTATTGTCCCCAAGCAAATGTCTTAAAGCATAGTCACTATTGTAAAGAATTTCATCTATCATAGGTTTTTCACGATTCATACCATAAAAGTCGAAGATTTCCCTAGCTTCATGAATTATGTAGTCGAACTCATTCATAAGAACGAGAGTGGCCAACTTTTCAACCTTAGGATTCTTTATAACGGGGTGCTCAAAAAAAATCTTTGCAAGGTAGGATGGGTAAAAATAAATTTACTTTCAAGTTTCAGAACTAGTGCTGAAATAACACCCGCATAAGATCTAGTAGTTTTAAGTATAGGAGTATCAAGACTTAGCTTCCCAACACAATTGAAAAATTCTTGGATACATTCTTTTCCCATAACATTCCCTTGCCCCAAGATAAAAGTTTTAGCATACATATTGCCCGTATGTCCTATATTAGGAGTTAGGCCATCATCTGTTGGTGCCATACCTAAATCACTGATGATTGCAAAGAACAGATCTGACAAGAAAAAGGCGATCGAAAAAGAGAGGCGAATAAAATGGCAAATATTTGTGAAGTGGGGGAGAGGAAAATGAGAGGCAAATGACAAATAATGTAAATTGCAAGGAGATGAGATTTGTGATTAGGAACCTGGTATATGTTGAAGCCTCCCCGGCAACGGCGCCAGAAATTCCTTTTGATGTCGCTTGAAGCTACGTCGGTATTTACCCAAAGAGGAAGGGATGACGTAGCACAACAGCGGTAGGTATTTCCCTCAAATATGAAACCAAGGTTATCGAACCAGTAGGAGAACCAAGAAACACAATGTAAACAGCCCCTGCGCACAGATAACAAATCCTCGCAACCCGACGTGTTAAAGGGGTTGTCAATCCCTTTTGGGGTACGGCGCCTCAAGATAGGCAAACGGACGTGAGATAAATTTGTAGTAGATTGATAGATCGAACGCCAAATAAATAAATAAGAATAAATTGCAGCAAAGTTTTTTGGGGTTTTTGGTTTAATAGATCTGAAAATAAAAGCAAATAAAAATAGTTCGCAAAGGCAAATATATGAGAAAGAAGACCCGGGGGCCGTAGGTTTCACTAGTGGCTTCTCTCGAGAAAAATAGTGAATGGTGGGTAAACAAATTACTGTTGGGCAATTGATAGAACCTCAAATAATTATGACGATATTCAGGCAATGATCATTATATAGGCATCACGTCCAAGATTAGTAGATCGACTACTGCCTGCATCTACTACTATTACTCCACACATCGACCGCTATCTAGCATGCATCTAGTGTATTAAGTTCATGGAGAAACGGAGTAATGCAATAAGAACGATGACATGATGTAGACAAGATCTATCTATGTAGAGATAGACCTCATTGTTTTATCCTTAGTAGCAACGATACATACGTGTCATTTCCCTTTCTGTCACTGGGATCAAGCACCATAAGATCGAACCCACTACAAAGCACCTCTTCCCATTGCAAGATAAATAGATCAAGTTGGCCAAACAAAACCCAAATATCGGAGAAGAAATACGAGGCTATAAGCAATCATGCATATAAGAGATCAAAGAAACTCAAATAACTTTCATGGATATAAAAATATAGATCTGATCATAAACTCAAAGTTCATCAGATCCCAACAAACACATCACAAAAGAGTTACATCATATGGATCTCCAAGAGACCATTGTATTGAGAATCAAGAGAGAGAGAGAGATGAAGCCATCTAGCTACTAACTACAGACCCGAAGGTCTAGAAAGAACTACTCACACATCATCGGAGAGGCACCAATGGAGGTGGTGAACCCCATCCGAGATGGTGTCTAGATTGGATCTGGTGGTTCTGGACTCTGCGGCGGCTAGATGAATATTCCGTCGACTTCCCTAGGGTTCTGGGATTTTTGGGGTATTTATAGAGCAAAGAGGCGGTCTAGGGGGCACCCGGGGTGGGCACAACCCACCAGGGCGTGCCCTGGTGGGTTGTGCCCCCCTCGGGGCACCCCACAAGCGCAGCCAGGGCCCGTTGTGTTCCTTTTGGTTCTACGTAAAGTTTCGTGGCATTTGGACTCCGTCTAATATTGATTTTCTGTGATGTAAAAAACACGGAAAAAACAGGAATTGGCACTTGGCACTATGTCAATAGGTAAGTACCAAAAATGATATAAAATGACTATGAAATGATTATAAAACATCCAAGATTGATAATATAACAGCATGGAACAATCAAAAATTATAGATACGTTGGAGACGTATCACCGAACTGTGTCTTGGTCTGACCGAGTCCACTAGTTTAGACTCCAAAATTTGCTTCGCTGTCACCGAGTTCAACAAATCGGTAGCTCCAAAATGCTTTATGTGGAAAACTAAAACTAAAATTTTGACTCATTTGTTTTGCAAAACCTCTGCACTTTGTGATGCTCATCCACTCTATCTCATCTATAACTATTCACAGGGTCAGCTGTCAGCTTGCAGTGCCAGAATGTCTGATCATAGTGATAGCCAGAACATGTTAGAAGAGCAGGTGAATCTGAGTGATGGCACTAGTCCCTCTGACAGTTATGATGATGGCAGCAGAAGTACTCCTAGCAACCTGCCTAAGGCTGCTACTAGGCAGAGGAGGAAGGGAAATTCTGAGTCTGAAGATGAAGACTATGTAGCTGCTGAGGAGGAGGTCAGCTCCAAGAAAAGGGTTGTCAAGAAATAGTTTGACGCAACTGCATCTACAAAGCCTGGTATGCATAAGAAGGCTATTGCAAAGAGAGTGCCCACTTCTAAGGCCAGAGCCTCCACACTTGAGACTTCCAAATCAACTGCTGATGAGGCTGTTGGTGAGGGCAAGAAGAGAAAGGAAAGGGTCAAGAAGACCATGGACAAAGTCATTGGGAGACCCTCTATGATGGAAGACCCAACTGACGATGAAGAGGAAGAGGAACAAGAGGATGCTGCACCAGCACCCAAAGCTCAAAATTTGATGGGGGATGCCATCAAGTATGGGGCTGCCCCTTCTAAGCCCAAGACTGCCCCCAAAGTTTCTGCTCCTGCCCCCAAGACTGCACCAAAGAGGAGCACAAGGAATATACCTGTTTCTGAGAATAACAAGGCCCAGTGCCTGAGACTGAAGTTGAAGAAGAAGAAGTTGAAGCCCAAGTGCTTAGGAAGCTCAAGCCAAAGATCCCTGACCATGATGACAACCATCCAGTGGTAGAGAATATGAAGATCAGAAAGGATGCAGGTCTCGGACTATGGAGAGAATCTGATCCATATGTTGTGAGGAGAAGGACTGCCGTGGATTACATGTTTCACGCTAGGGAGCAGCAGGACTTCTATGAGACTATTCTGCTAGATAAGAAGCCCATTGTCTGTAATATGAAGTGGGTTAATTGGAAGTTTATTGACAACAATGAAGACCACTCCCCAGGAGTGCATGAGAGCTTCAAACTATGTGGAGTGGACAAATTTGTGGGTCAGAAGTTGACCAAGTGGAATGATGAACTCATCATGCAATTCTACTCCACATCACATTTCTATCCTGATGGTAGAATTGTCTGGATGTCTGAGGGTACCAGGTACCAATCAACAGTTGCTGAATGGGCCAAGCTGATCAATGCCCATGCAGAGCATGAGGATGACATAGATGTATATGCCAAGAAGAAGAAAGATCACAACTCCATGGCAAACATGTATAGGGAGATTCCTGACAAAGCCTTGGAGACTCACAAGACGGGCTCTGTGTACTATCTGTTGTCTGGTCTGACCACCATCAACACTATCTTGAGGCACACCTTGTTGCCCAAGTCAGGCGATCATAGGATGATCAGAGGCCATTCCATAAACTTGTTGTAGTTGTTTGATGTGCCCCAAAAGTTCAAAGTGATGAGTCTGATTGTTGAGACAATTAAGAGGACAACTGCAAATCAGAAGAGGTCACGTGGGTATGCTCCACACATCCAGATGCTCATCAACTCCAAGATGGGCACATGCACATACTTGTTAGATAAGAAACATCTTCCCTTGATGCCTGATTTTGAGGACAACACGGTTGTCATGAATGCTGAAGATCCTACTTCTGTAGAGGCTCAAGAGAAGAGGGAGAAAGCTAAAGCTGAGAAGGCAGCAAAGATGCCAAGTGCTGAAGATGCTTCTCAAGTGTTTCTCAAGTCAAAGCAAGATCAATTTGGATATCTGATTCAAGCCACCTTGAGGATTGAGAAGGGAATGGCCACCCTGACTCAAAATCAAGAAAGCCTGGAGAGGATCATTGAAACAAAGTTCTATGATCTTGACTTGAAGGTGACAGAGATGCAGACAATAGTTGAGCAGCTCCAGGAAGAAGTTGAGGAGAGGAAAGGGCAAGCTACAACAAATGCCTTTCAGAGAGTGCCTAGGGGACAGAGATCCGCTGCAGTGCCAGTGACTAACACAAGAGCGACTACATCAGCACCTGTAGCCATAGCATCAGTAGCACCTCCAGTTGCCACTCCACCACCTCCAACAACTTCAACCGATGCATTCGTCCTTGGAGTCCTCTCAACGCCTCCTCCCGAAGATCAAGCCTAGAGATACGCATAGCACTTTGCATTTTCGAGCTTTTTGGTAACTTGTTGCCTAAGGGGGGGAAAGTGTATAGATCATAGGCTTCAAGAGAGAGAGAGAGAGAGAGATTACTTTTTTTTCCTTATTTGCTGCTTGTTTGATACTTATTTGTGTGCTTGCTTGGATGACACTTTATGTGTGTGAGATACTTGTTTGATCATGTGTTTGATCATATCATACCTTAATGCTTGTGCTTGAATGATGCTATTACTTATCTCTCATATATGATCATTCACTTTTGTTGGGGAACATAGTAATTTCAAAAAAAACTATGCACACGCAAGATCATGGTGATGCATAGCAACGAGAGGGAAGAGTATCGTCCACGTACCCTCGTAGACCGTAAGCGGAAGCATTATGAGAACACAGTTGATGTAGTCGTACGTCTTCACGATCCAACCGATCCAAGTACCGAACGTACGACACCTCCGAGTTCAGCACACGTTCAGCTCGGTGACGTCCCATGAACTCTGAACCAGCAGAGCTTCGAGGAAGAGTTCTGTCAGCACGACGGCGTGATGATGGTGATGGTAATGCTACCGACGCAGGGCTTCACCTAAGCACCGCTACGATATGACCGAGGTGGAATATGGTGGAGGGGGGCACTGCACACGGCTAAAAGATCAACTGATCAACTTGTGTGTCTTCTAGGGTGCTTCCCTCCCCACGTATATAAAGGAGGGAGGGGAGGTCGGCCGGCCTCTCTAGGTGCACCAAAGGGGGGAGGAATCCTCCTCCTAGTAGGAGTAGGATTCCTCCTTTCCTAGTCCTACTAGGAGGGGAAAGGAAGGAGAGGGGGAGGAGAGGGAAAGAGGGGGCGCAACCCCTCCCCTAGTCCAATTTGGACTAGGCCCATGGGGGCGCGTGGCCAACCCTCGTGGCTTGTCCTCTTTTTCCCTTAATGACCACTAAGGCCCATATGTACTCCCGTATTCTCGTAACTCCCCCGGTACTCCAAAAATACCCGGATCACTCGGAACCTTTCCGATGTCCGAATATAGTCTTTCAATATATCGATCTTTATGGCTCGATCATTTCGAGAATCCTCATCATGTCCCTGATCTCATCCGGGACTCCGAACAACCTTTAGTCATCAAATCACATAACTCATAAGATAAATCGTCACAGAACGCTAAGCATGCGGACCCTACGGGTTCGAGAACTATGTAGACATGACCGAGACACGTCTCTGGTCAATAACCAATAGCGGAACCTGGATGCTCATATTGGCTCCTACATATTCTATGAAGATCTTTATCGGTCAAACCACATAACAACATACGTTGTTCCCTTTGTCATTGATATGTTACTTGCCCGAGATTCGATCATCGGCTCATCATACCTAGTTCAACCTCGTTACCGGCAAGTCTCTTTACTCGTTCCGTAATGCATCATCCCACAACTAACTCATTAGTCACATTGCTTGCAAGGCTTATAGTGATGTGCATTACCGAGAGGGCCCAAAGATACCTCTTCGATACACGGAGTGACAAATCCTAATCTCGATCTATGCCAACTCAACAAACACCATCGGAGACGCCTGTAGAGCATCTTTATAATCACCCAGTTATGTTGTGACGTTTGATAGCACACAAGGTGTTCCTCCGATATTCGGGAGTTGCATAATCTCATAGTCTGAGGTACATGTATAAGTCATGAAGAAAGTAGTAGCAATGAAACTGTAACGATCATCGTGCTAAGCTAACGGAATGGTTCAAGTCAATCACATCATTCTCTAATGATGTGATCCCATTAATCAAATAACAACTCATGTCTATGGCTAGGAAACTTAACCATCTTTGATTCAACGAGCTAGTCAAGTAGAGGCATACTAGTGACACTCTGTTTGTCTATGTATTCACACATGTACTAAGTTTCCGGTTAATACAATTCTAGCATGAATAATAAACATTTATCATGATATAAGGAAATAAATAATAACTTTATTATTGCTTCTAGGGCATATTTTCTTCAGTCTCCCACTTGCACTAGAGTCAATAATCTAGTTCACATCTTTATGTGATTAGTTCACATCTCCATGTGACTAATACGCAAAAGGTTTACTAGAGTCAATAATCTAGTTCACATCGCTATGTGAATAACACCCAAAGAGTGATCATGTTTTTCTTGTGAGAGAAGTTTAGTCTACGGGTCTGCAACATTCAGATCCTTATGTATTTTGCAAATTTCTATGTCTACAATGCTCTACACGGAGCTACTCTAGCTAATTGCTCCCACTTTCAATATGTATCCAGATCAAGACTTAGAGTCATCTAGATCGATGTAAAAAGCTTGCATCGACGTAACTCTTTATGACGAACTCTTTTATCACCTCCATAATCGAGAAATATTTCCTTAGTCCTCTAAGGATAATTTTGACCGCTGTCCAATGATCTACTCCTAGATCACTATTGTACTCCCTTGCCAGAATCATGCTAAGGTATACAATAGGACTGGTAAACAACATAGCATACTTTATAGAACCTATGACTGAGGCATAGGGAATGACTTTTCATTCTCTTTCTATTTTCTGTTGTGGTCGGGTTTTGAGTCTTTACTCAACTTCACACCTTGCAAGACAGGCAAGAACTCCTTCTTTGACTGTTCCATTTTGAACTACTTCAAAATCTTGTCAAGGTATGTACTCACTGAAAATATATCAAGTGTCTTGATCTATATCTATAGATCTTGATGCTCAATATGTAAGTAGCTTCACCGAGGTCTTTCTTTGAAAAACTCCTTTCAAACATTCCTTTATGCTTTCTAGAAAATTCTACATTATTTCCGATCAACAATATGTCATTCACATATACCTATCAGAAATGTTGTAGTGCTCCCACTCACTTTCTTATAAATACAGGATTCACCGCAAGTCTATATAAAGCCGCTTTGATCACTTTATCAAAGCATATACTCCAACTCCGAGATGCTTGCACCAGTCCATAGATGGATTGCTGGAGCTTGCTCACTTTGTTAGCACCTTTAGGATCGACAAAACCTTCTGGTTGCATCATATACAACTCTTCTTTAAGAAATCCATTAAGGAATGCAGTTTTAACATCCATTTGCCAGATTTCATAAAATGCGGCAACTACTAACATGATTCGGACAGACTTTTAAGCATTGATACGAGTGAGAAAATCTCATCGTAGTCAACACCTTGAACTTGTCCAAAACATTTTTGCGACAATTCGAGCTTTGTAGATAGTAACACTACTATCAGCGTCCGTCTTCCTCTTGAAGATCCATTTATTCTCAATGACTCACCGATCATTGGGCAAGTCAATCAAAGTCCATACTTTGTTCTCATACATGGATCCCATCTCAGATTTCATGGCCTCAAGCCATTTCGTGAAATCTGGGCTCATCATCGCTTCCTCATAGTTCGTAGGTTCGTCATGGTCTAGTAACATGATTTCCAGAAAGGATTACCGTACCACTCTGGTGTGGACCATACTCTAGTTGTCCTACGAGGTTCGGTAGTAACTTGATTTGAAGTTTCATGATCATCATCATTAGCTTCCTCACTAATTGGTGTAGAGATCACTAGAACTGATTTCTGTGATGAACTACTTTCCAATTCAGGAGAAGGTACAATTACCTCATCAAGTTCTACATTCCTCCCACTCACTTCTTTCGAGAGAAACTTCTTCTCTAGAAAGGATCCACTCTTTAGCAACAAAGATATTGCCTTTCGGATCTGTGATAGAAGGTGTACCCAACAGTTTCTTTTGGGTATCCTATGAAGACACACTTTTCTGATTTAGGTTTGTGCTTATTAGTCTAAAACTTTTTCACATAAGCATCACAACCCTAAACTTTAAGAAATGACAGCTTAGGTTTCTTGCTAAACCATAGTTCATACGGTGTCGTCTCAACGGATTTAGATGGTGCCCTTTTTTAATGTGAATGTAGCTGTCTCTAATGCATAACCCTAAAAACGATAGTGGTAAATCAGTAAGAGACATCATAGATTGCACTATATCCAATAAAGTACGATTATGATGTTCGGACACACCATTATGCTGTAGTGTTCTAGGTGGCACGAATTTGTGAAACTATTCCACATTGTTTTAATTGAAGACCAAACTCGTAACTCAAATATTCGTCTCCGTGATCAGATCGTAGAAACTTTATTTTCTTGTCACGATGATTTTCCACTTCACTCTGAAATTCTTTGAACCTTTCAAATGTTGCAGACTTATGTTTCATTAAGTAGATATACCCATATCTGCTCAAATCATCTGTGAAGGTCAGAAAATAACGATACCCGTCACGAGCCTCAACACTCATCAGACCGCATACATCAGTATGTATTATTTCCATTAAGTCAGTTGCTTGCTCCATTGTTCCGGAGAACGGAGTCTTAGTCATCTTGCCCATGAGGCATGGTTCGCAAGCATCAAGTGATTCCAAAAACCCATCAGCATGGAGTTTATTCATGCACTTTACACCATTATGACCTAAACGACAGTGCCACAAATAAGTTGCACTATCATTATTAACTTTGCATATTTTGGCTTCAACATTATGAATATGTGTATCACTATGATCAAGATTCAATAAACCATTTATATTGAGTGTATGACCATAGAAGGTTTTATTCATGTAAATACAACAACAATTATTCTTTGACTTCAATGAATAACCGTATTGAAATAAACATGATCCAATCATATTCATGCTTAATGCAAACACCAAATAACATTTATTTTAGGTTCAATACTAATCCCGAAAGTATAGGGAGTGTGTGATGATGATCATATCAATCTTGGAACCACTTCCAACACACATCGTCACTTCACCCTTAACTAGTCTTTGTTCATTCTGCAACTCCCGTTTCGAGTTACTAATCTTTAGCAACTGAACTAGTATCAAATACTGAGGGGTTGCTATAAACAATAGTAAAGTACACATCAATAACACGTATATCAAATATACCTTTGTTCACTTTGCCATCCTTCTTATCCGCCAAATACTTGGGGCAGTTCTGCTTCCAGTGACCAGTCCCTTTGCAGTAGAAGCACTTAGTCTCAGGCTTAGGTCTAGACTTAGGCTTCTTCGCTTGAGCAGCAACTTGCTTGTCGTTCTTCTTGAAGTCCCCTTCTTCCCTTTGCCCTTTTCTTGAAACTAGTGGTCTTGTCAACCATCAACACTTGATGCTTTTCTTGATTTCTACCTTCGTCGATTTCAGCATCACGAAGAGCTTGGGAATCATTTCCGTTATCCCTTGCATATTATAGTTCATCACGAAGTTCTAATAACTTGGTGATAGTGACTATAGAACTCTCTCAATCACTATCTTATCTGGAAGATTAACTCCCACTTGATTCAAGTGATTGTAGTACTCAGACATTCTGAGCACATGCTCACTAGTTGAGCTATTCTCCTCCATCTTGTAGGCAAAGTACTGTCAGTGGTCTTATACCTCTTGACATGGGCATGAGTATGAAATACCAATTTCAACACTTGGAACATGGCGTTCAAAACATTTTTGAAGTCCCGGTTCTAAGCCGTAAAGCATGGTGCACTAAACTATCAAGTAGTCATCATACCGAGCTCTGCCAAAAACATTCATAACGTCTGCATCTGCTCCTGCAATAGGTCCGTCACCTAGCGGTGCATCAAGGACATAATTCTTCTGTACAACATTGAGGATAATCCTCAGATCACGGAGCTAGTCCGCTTCATTGCTAATAACATCTTTCAACTTATTTTTCTTTAGGAACATATAAAAATGGGGAGCTACATCACGAGCTATTGATCTACAACATAGTTATGCAAATACTATCAGGACTAAGTTCATGATAAATTAAAGTTCAATTAATCATATTACTTAAGAACTCCCACTTAGATAGACATCCCTCTAGTCATCTAAATGACCACGTGATCCAAATCAACTAAACCACGTCCGATCATCACGTGAGATGGAGTAGTTTTCAATGGTGAACATCACGATGTTGATCATATCTACTATATGATTCACGCTCGACCTTTCGGTCTCCAGTGTTCCGAGGCCATATCCGCATATTCTAGGCTCGTCAAGTTTAACACGAGTATTCCGCGTGTGCAAAACTGGCTTGCACCCGTTGTATGTGAACGTAGAGCTTATCACACCCGATCATCACGTGGTGTCTCGGCACGACGAACTGTCACAACGGTGCATACTCAGGGAGAACACTTTATACCTTGAAATTTAGTGGGATATCATCTTATAATGCTACCGCCGAACTAAGAAAAATAAGATGCATAAAGGATAAACATCATATGCAATCAAAATATGTGACATGATATGGCCATCATCATCTTGTGCTTTTGATCTCCATCTCCAAAGTACCGTCATGATCTCCATCGTCTTGATCTCTATCAACGTGTCGTCATATGGTCATCTCGCCAACTATTGCTTTTGGAACTATTGCTATCGCATAGCGATAAAGTAAAGCAATTGTATGACGCTTGCATCTTATGCAATAAAGAGACAACCATAAGTCTTCAGCCAGTTGCCGATAACTTTAACAAAACATGATCATGTCATACAAAAATTTATATCTCATCATGTTTTGACCATATCACATCACAACATGCCCTGCAAAAACAAGTTAGACGTCCTCTACTTTGTTGTTGCAAGTTTTACGTGGCTGCTACGGGCTGAGCAAGAACCATTCTTACCTACGCATCAAAAACCACAACGCGACATAGTGATTGCTTTTTGATCTTCAGAAAGAACCCTGTTCATTGGATCCGATTGAACTAAAGTTGGAGAAACAGACACCCACTAGCCACCCGTGTGTGAAGCACATCGGTAGAACCAGTCTCGCGTTAGCGTACGCATAATGTCGGTCTGAGCCACTTCATCCAACAAATACCGCTGAATCAAGAATCAACTAGTGATGGCAAGCAATATGTATATACCCACGCCCACAACTCCTTTGTGTTCTACTCGTGCATATAACATCTACGCATAAACCTGGCTCTGATATCACTGTTGGGGAACGTAGTAATTTCAAAAAAATTCCTACGCACATGCAAGATCATGGTGATGCATAGCAACGAGAGGGAAGAGTATCGCCCACGTACCCTCGTAGACATAAGCGGAAGCGTTATGAGAACCCGGTTGATGTAGTCGTACGTCTTCACGATCCAACCGATCCAAGTACCGAACGTACGACACCTCCGAGTTCAGCACACGTCCAGCTCGGTGACGTCCCACGAACTCCAATCCAGCAGAGCTTCGAGGAAGAGTTCCGTCAGCACGACGGCGTGATGACGGTGATGATGATGCTACCGACGCAGGGCTTCACCCAAGCACCACTATGATATGACCGAGGTGGAATATGGTGGAGGGGGCACCGCACACGGCTAAAAGATCAACTGATCAACTTGTATGTCTTCTAGGGTGCCCCCCTCCCCACGTATATAAAGGAGGGAGGGGAGGCCGGCCGGCCTCTCTAGGCGCGCCAAAGGGGGGAGGAATCCTCCTCCTAGTAGGAGTAGGATTCCTCCTTTCCTAGTCCTACTAGAAGGGGAAAGGAAGGAGAGGGGGAGGAGAAGGAAAGAGGGGGCGCAGCCCCTCCCCTAGTCCAATTCGAACTAGGCCCATGGGGGGCATGCGGCCAGCCCTCGTGGCTTCTCCTCTTTTTCCCATAAAGCCCACTAAGGCCCATATGTACTCCCGTATTCCCGTAACTCCCCGGTACTCTGAAAAATACTCGGATCACTCGGAACCTTTCTGATGTCCGAATATAGACTTCCAATATATCGATCTTTACGGCTTGATCATTTTGAGACTCCTCATCATGTCCTTGATCTCATCAAGGACTCCGAACAACCTCCGGTCATCAAATCACATAACTCATAATACAAATCATCATAGAACGTTAAGCATGCAGACCCTACGGGTTCGAGAACTATGTAGACATGACCGAGACACGTCTCCGGTCAATAACCAATAGAGGAACCTGGATGCTCATATTGGCTCCTACATATTCTATGAAGATCTTTATCGGTCAAACCGCATAACAACATACATTATTCCCTTTGTCATCGGTATGTTACTTGCCCGAGATTCGATCGTCGGTATCATCATACCTAGTTCAATCTCGTTACTGGCAAGTCTCTTTACTCATTCCGTAATGCATCATCCTGCAACTAACTCATTAGTCACATTGCTTGCAAGGCTTATAGTGATGTGCATTACCGAGAGGGCCCAGAGATACCTCTCCGGTACACGGAGTGACAAATCCTAATCTCGATCTATGCCAACTCAACAAACACCATTGGAGACACTTGTAGAGCATCTTTATAATCACCCAGTTATGTTGTGACGTTTGATAGCACACAAGGTGTTCCTCCGGCATTCAGGAGTTGCATAATCTCATAGTCTGAGGAACATGTATAAGTCATGAAGAAAGCAGTAGCAATGAAACTGTAACGATCATCGTGCTAAGCTAACGGAATGGGTCGAGTCAATCACATCATTCTCTAATGATGTGATCCCGTTAATCAAATGACAACTCATGTCTATGGCTAGGAAACTTAACCATCTTTGATTCAACGAGCTAGTCAAGTAGAGGCATACTAGTGACACTTTGTTTGTCTATGTATTCACACATGCACTAAGTTTTCGGTTAATACAATTCTAGCATGAATAATAAACATTTATCATGATATAAGGAAATAAATAATAACTTCATTATTGCCTCTAGGGCATATTTCCTTCAACTTTGTCTTGGTGATGAGTGCATATTTTACTTTCTATCATTTTGAGCGCTCCACCAAGATGTATGTGACATGGAAGAGTAACCCATGATTCTAATCGATTATGTATTTGCATTCAAAAGAAAATTCAAATAATGCATAAATTTATGGGGAGCTCTTTCTTACCACATACTTCTTAAAGTGACGATATATTTAAATCTTATTATCATTTGTCGAAGCTTTGATCTATATGTTGTCATCAATTACCAAAAAGGGGGAGATTGAAAGTGCTATTATCCCTGGGTGGTTTTGGTAATTCCTAACAACATATAGATTATTGGACTAGTGCTCTTTCAAGATGATCATTTCAGAAAGTTCAATGATTGGCATGGCATGGACTAGGACTGTGGACCCCGCAAAATGCTAAGGACACATATTGGCAAAAATTCAAGACTCTACATTTTCAATTTTAGTGATCCAATATCACATTGAGTCTATAGGAAAAGCCAATACTATTAAAGGGGATGATGTGTTGCTTAATGACTTGCTTGCTCAAAATGCTTAGTGATGCTCCAAAAGCCCTCAACCAATTTCTCATATCCACATATGTCCCAAACCAAAAGTCCAACTTGGCCCCACCGATTTGATCTATCCAGCGCCACCAAGTTCATTTGACATAGCCATTGCCAGAAACCCTAATCAGTTCGGTCTCACCGATAGGGATCTCGGTCTCACCGAGATGGGATTGCAAACTCTCTGTTTCCCTTCGTAACATTTCGGTCTAACCAAGATGAGCGATTGGTCCCACCGAGTTCACAATGCAAACTCTCTGTTTTCTTTTTGTAACGTTTCGGTCTCACCGAAATGAGTGATCGGTCCCACCGAGTTTGCCTGACCAACTCTTTGTTTGCCTATAACAGAAATCAGTCTCAGCGAGTTCATGTGATCGGTCTCACCGAGATTACGTTATGCCCTAACCCTAATGAAATCGGTCCCACCAAGTTGACATGTCGTTCTCACCGAAAAGCCTAACGTTCACATTTTGAACTGAACTAGTCTGACCGAGTTTGAGTACTCGGTCCCATCGAGTTTGGTAAATTGTGTGTAACGGTTAGATTTTGTGTGGAGGCTATATATACCCCTCCACCCTTCCTCCATTCGTAGAGAGAGCTATCAGAACGTGCCTACACTTCCAGCATACATTCTCTGAGAGAGAACCACCTACTCATGTGTTGAGACCAAGATATTCCAATCCAACCACAAGAATCTTGATCTCTAGCCTTCCCCAAGTTGCTTTCCACTCAAATCATCTTTCCACAAAATCCAAATATGTGAGAGAGAGTTGAGTGTTGGGGAGTCTATCATTTGAAGCACAAGAGCAAGGATTTCATCACCAACACCCCATCTATTATCCTTTGGAGAGTGGTGCCTCCTAGATTGCTTAGGTGTCACTTGGGAGCCTCAGTCAAGATTGTGGAGTTGAACCAAGGAGTTTGTAAGGGCAAGGAGATCGCCTACTTCGTGAAGATCTACCCAAGTGAGGCAAGTCCTTCATGGGTGATGGCCATGGTGGGATAGACAAGGTTGCTTCTTCGTGGACTCTTCTTGTGTGGAGCCCTCCGTGGACTTACGCAACCGTTACCCTTCGTGGGTTGAAGTCTTCATCAACATGGATGTACGATAGCACCACCTATCGGAACCACGCCAAAAATCTCCGTGTCTACATTGCATTTGCTCCCTCCAAACTCCTCCCCTTTACCTTCATATGCAATGATTTACATTCCGCTGCTATACTCTTAGATTTCCATGTGTAGATTGATTGCTTGACTTGTGCTAAGTTGCTAAAATCTATCAAGAATTAAAATTGGGAAAAGGCTAGATTTTTATTTGGTCAAGTAGTCTAATCACCCCCCTCTAGACATACTTTCAATCCTACACATATAGCCATTTTATTAATTACTATTCACAAAGACCTTCAGCTAGACGTGGAAGTGGATTTTGTAGCGATTTACAAGTGATGTGATCAAGAACAGTTCACTAAGCGTGTTAAGCACTGCTTGGGCTTAAATCGAGGCCCCTAGAAACTCTTTTGACTAAGGAGTGTCATTCAACTAGTTCGCTGTTTATTTTGCAACTCTGTTGAAACAGAGAGAAAGCTGAGTACTAGTGAGGCAACTTTTTTTGTGTTATCTCTACTCCTAATGGAGTAGTTGGTAGCCTGGTACTCCGGTTTTATTTTCGTCCTGTTTTGTTTCCTCCCACCTCCCACTATTGATTTTTTTCTTAATTAATAATTCCATCCTCCCACTGGTTTTCTGTTTTTTTCGTAATCTAATTCAATCTGTCGATCCTTCCTTAGTCATGATGCACTTACGTGTAGCCCCGACAGATCGGTTTCCATATAAAATAAAACACAATCATTAATCAATCGTCGGTTCCCTTTTTATAGGACTTACTGCCATACACAGCCCAGACAATAACTTCCATATACAAAATAAAGGAAAACACAATCAGGTTTCCTTTCCTTTCCAAAGCTACAGCCATCACCCCCTCCCCAGATCACGTTATTTTTCCCATGCCACCATCGATGATCTGCTCTCCCATTTCCATGGTCCTCCCCGCGTCCTGGTTCGAGCTTTCTCCGCGGCCATGGCTCCGGTAAGGCCAAGCAGCGGCAGCGTCCCTGCCTTTCCTGGTGCCTATCTTGCTGAGGGGCGTGCCTGCGCATGCGTGGTGTCAACGGACGGCGAGCGAGATCCTGCGGGGCTCCGGCTTTGTCGTCGGGGTTGATGAGTTCACGACGAGCACGGCGGACATGGTGGACTTCAGAGTTTGGTTACGCACGGACATGCCGAGCCGGATTCCACGGCGGCGCGTTCTCTACATCGACGGGCCCAAGCATACTCTATGGTCAGAGGGAGAGGGCCGGCGCCCTGCTGCTCCACGGTGCTCTTTGGCCCTCTCATATACCATCGACATCATCGTGCTGGCGGACGGCGTGCTAGATGATCTTGGGGCGGCGCCACCCCCGTCGCCTCCCTCTTCCCCGTCTACGGGGGGGGGGGGGCGGCCATGGTCCTGGGCCCGCTGGGTCGAGAGTGCGAGGTGGCCTTGGCCGACGTGAGGCTGGCCATGGTGGTGGCTCGGCAGGCACGGCGGCATCTTCAACGGCGGTGGCCCCGCCGGCGGCCACGCGCGCACTCGTTCAAATTCGTGCCGCGCCGGGGAGTCGCGTGGCCAGCATCAGCAACAGCTGCATGGCCAGCGTCAGAGGTTCGCCTGCGGGCCCGGTGGATCAGCAACTCGGCGGAGATTGGTTGGGCGGCGCCCGAGATTCCCGCCTGGGGGCCCGCGCTGCTGCGGAGGTGACCGTTGGTTCCCCTCCATCGGTGCAGTTGGCCAGGTGGCGTCAGCTGGATGGTTCGAATTTGACCGCTTTTCAGGTTGATGGGCCCAGTTCCGAGGGATTGGTGACATGCAGTGCGCAGGCCCGATGCGGGTCAGTCCAGATTGGCTCCATGCGTATCGGTCTTTTGGTCCTGCCCGAGGTGGATTCGGCTGGCACGGTGATTGCCGCGGTCTCCGAACTGCTGCCGCTTTCAGGAGGCGAGACCGTGAGGAGCGCACAAGTGGAGGCCTGGGACTTCTTCCAGGTCAGTCTGTTTGGTGGGGACGGCAGCTCGCCACCAACCCCGAGGGCTGGCGCGCCTCTGCAGCATGGAGACCCGGCCCCACTTGTGGATGAGGCTGACCGGGCGCTGGTGGCCAATCCATGTGAGCCTATGCATGGGGCGCTGGTGGCCCCGACAAGCATCTTGGAAGCAGATCGGGTGGGGGACCTAGGGCCATGCTCGCCCACTCCCTCGCTGGTGGGAGATCCGAGGCCATGCACGCCCAATCCCTTGCAGGCTAGGAACGTGTAACGCCACGAGACCGTTGTGCCAGGTGTCTTCCGATTATTCGCTGACATTGCCACGTCATTCGCTTGCGTGTTGCATCTTGTCATGTCATCATGTGTATTGCATCATCATGTTTTCAAAACTTGCATTTGTCCATATCTCCCCGTTCTCTCCGTTGTCCGTTCTGAGCCCAACCACACTTGCACGCACCCGCGGCACGTCCGAAATAGTATTTTATAAGTGGCCGGAAAATGTTCTCGAAATGGGATGAAAGTTGGCGTGCGGTGTAGTTATGTTGTCAGTAGGTCATCTGCCAAGTTTCATCGCATTCGGAGTCCGTTTGATGCCCCAACGGATAACTATAGCGGCAGTATAGCCGGTCTAACGTCGGACGTTTTCGGTCTCCGGAAACAGTCGTTGGGTCTCTCTCTCTTCTCTTCTCTCAGCCCAAAGCTTTCTGCACAGACCGCTATCAACTGCCAGGCCCCGAAACCCCTCCTTGCACGGTGCATCGGCCCTCCTCGCGCGCGCGTCCGAAAGCTGTCCCGGACCTGACCCGGGCAGTCGTCACTGTTGCGTCCGGATCATCCCCAAACATCCCTAAATCATCATCGGTTTCTTGTTTGGACTTCTTAACCTAATTATTTCAGGCTGTCCGATTATAATCGGAGGGACCAATTAGTCCCTAGCTAGATCCACCTGCTATATATATATGGGTCCAACCCTAGAATCTAGGAGGTTTGTCCCTCCACCGCCGCCACCGGGTCGCCGCCCACCTCGGGATCCCCTCGCCCGATCCTCCTCGATCTCCTTGCCCAGCCAGTGCATCCCCTCCGATCCATCCTTCCCGTGCCCACCTCCTCATCCCCGTGCAGCAACCAGGAGCATAAGCTCCTCCTTCCACACCCCGCGGCCGAGGACCCCAACCCCGACGTCGCTGCAACCAAGTTCGCCGGAGGAGGCCGACGCCGACGCCATGTTCGCCGCTGCCCCTTGCTACGTCTCTGCACCCCTGGAATGGAATGAAGTCGACGAGGTCCGGTGCCTCCCACTCGGACCTGTACCTCCCCATGGTCATGAGCCCGCGCCGGCCATCTTCCTCGCTGGTGACGACGAACAAGGACGCCGCCGCCCCATGGGACCTTCTCTGCCTGGAGTTTCCTCACCTGCATCCGCCCCCCGCTCCGTCTAGATCCGGCGTCTCTGCCTCCCTTCCTTCGTCTCCGGCGAGCAGCCGTGCCGCCACGGCTCTGCTTCCTGTCGTGTAGAGGACGCCCGCTCGTCCCTGCTATGTTGACTAGTCGACGCTGCTCGCCCCAGCGCCCCAGCGATCGCCCGTACGCGTGTGGGACTTCGCTGCTTCGTCTCGTTGGCCACCAGATCCAGCGCACCAACCGTCCTGCTTCCCTTACAGCTGGGCCTTGGCCCATGGTGAGAACACCCCTGGCGCCCCACCCTTTTTTTCTTGTTGTTGGGCCAGCAGATCCGGCCCAGTGTCTATTTTTTTGAGGCTCTGCGAATTTAGCTATTATACCAGGTTTTACAGTTTTGAAGAAAATCCCTTCATGATCATGCATATAATAACTCTCGAACCATGCGTCATATGTAAAAACTTTATATATGAAACTTGCTTAGAATTTCATCTAGTTTAATAATATGCAACTTTCATCTATGTTTAAAATGTCTAAAATGTTGTTTGCATATAATTTGCTCCTATGCCATGTAAAAATGCTTTAATTCATAACTAAATAACCGTAACTCCGAATTTAATAAACTTTATATGTAAATGGGGTAGAAAAATGTCTAGTTTAACCTGCTGTACTCACTTTGCATGTTTAACAACTCTAAAATAATGTTTAGGGCAGAACAGTACCATAACCAAAATATGCATATGGGGTTTTACCGGAATTGTTGTTCGTTGTTTCCGGCCTCATTTAAACTTGCCTAGATAGGTAGTTTTGTTGTGCTTCACCCCTTGCCATGTTAATCAACATTTAATATTGTTAGGTACATAAACGAGATCGAACTAAATAACTTGTCGTGGTGTTTCGTCAATATGCACCGTTGCATATTGAGCTCCACTTAATTTATAGGATTGCTTGTGCACTTTGCCATGCCATGCTTCATTAAACCGGACATGCATCATACTTGGTTGTGCATGATGCCATGCTTATGTCGTGGTTGTTTACTATGTTGTTTGCTTCTTTCCGGTGTTGCTTCTTCGGGTTAGTTCCGATAACGTTGCGTTTGTGAGGATCCGTTCGACTACGTCCGTTTGTCTTCTTCATGGACTCGTTCTTCTTCCTTGCGGGATCTCAGGCAAGATGATCATACCCTCGAAATCACTTCTATCTTTGCTTGCTAGTTGCTCGCTCTTTTGCTATGCCTATGCTGCGATACCTACCACTTGCTTATCATGCCTCCCACATTGTTGAACCAAGCCTCTAACCCACCTTGTCCTAGCAAACCGTTGTTTGGCTATGTTACCGCTTTGCTCAGCCCCTCTTATAGCGTTGTTAGTTGCAGGTGAAGATTGAAGTTTGTTCCTTGTTGGAACATGGAGATGTTGTTCCTTGTTGGAACATGTTTACTTGTTGGGATATCGCAATATATCTTATTTAATTAATGCATCTATATATTTGGTAAAGGGTGGAAGGCTCGGCCTTATGCCTGGTGTTTTGTTCCACTCTTGCCGCCCTAGTTTCCGTCATATCGGTGTTATGTTCCCGGATTTTGCGTTCCTTACGCGGTTGGGTAATAATGGGAACCCCTTGACAGTTCGCCTTGAATAAAACTCCTCCAGCAATGCCCAACCTTGGTTTTACCATTTGCCACCTAGCCTTTTCTTTCCCTTGGGTTCTGCAGACTCAAGGGTCATCATTATTTTAACCCCCCCCCGGGCCAGTGCTCCTCTGAGTGTTGGTCCAAACTGTCAGCCGCCGGTGGCCACCAGGGGCAACTCTGGGTTGGCCTACTGGAAGTTTAGACAATCTGAGTGTGCCCTGAGAACGAGCTATGTGCAGCTCCTATCGGGATTTGTCGGCACATTCGGGCGGTGTTGCTGGACTTGTTTTACCATTGTCGAAATGTCTTGTAACCGGGATTCCGAGTCTGATCGGGTCTTCCCGCTAGAAGGAATATCCTTCGTTGACCGTGAGAGCTTGTGATGGGCTAAGTTGGGACACCCCTGCAGGGTTTTGAACTTTCGAAAGCCGTGCCCGCGGTTATGGGCAGATGGGAATTTGTTAATGTCCGATTGTAGAAAACCTGAAGTTGACCTTAATTAAAATACATCAACCGCGTGCGTAACCGTGATGGTCTCTTTCCGGCGGAGTCCGGGAAGTGAACACGGTGTTGGAGTTATGCTTGACGTAGGTTGTTCTAGGATCACTTCTTGATCATACTTTTATCGACCGTGCTTTGCCTTCTCTTCTCGCTCTCATTTGCGTATGTTAGCCACCATATATGCTAGTCGCTTGCTGCAGCTCCACCTCTTACCTTTACCTTACCCATAAGCTTAAATAGTCTTGATCGCGAGGGTGCGAGATTGCTGAGTCCCCGTGGCTCACAGATACTTCCAAACCAGCTTGCAGGTGCCGATGAGTCCGTGCAGATGACGCAACCAAGCTCAGGAGGAACTCGATGAAGATCTTGTCCTTTGCGTTGTTTCGTTCTAGTTGATCAGTAGTGGAGCCCTGTTGGGGTCGATCTGGGACCTTTGTCGCATTTGGGGTTCTTCTTTTATTTTGGTTCCGTAGTCGGACCTTGATTGTATTTGGATGTTGTAATGCTTTATTCATGTATTGTGTGAAGTGGCGATTGTAAGCCAACTATGTATCTTTTCCCTTATTGTATTACATGGGTTGTTTGCGAAGGTTACCTCACTTGCGACATTGCTTTCAATGCGGTTATGCCTCTGAGTCGTGCTTCGACACGTGGGAGATATAGCCGCATCGAGGGCGTTACAAGTTGGTAATCAGAGCCATCCCCGACCTTAGGAGCCCCCACTGCTTGATCGATTTAGCGGACGAGTTGAGTCTAGAAAATGTTTTGAGTCATTTAGGAATTATATATCAGAGAGTTTAGGAATTCTTTTTACTCCCCAGTCCCCTCATCGCTCTGGTAAGGCATCCTGACGTAGAGTTTTGACTCTTCTCTTCTCAAATTTCACTAAAAAAATTTAGGATCACGCGGGTATCTTGGAATCGTTTCGATGGTTTTGTGACGAGAACATTGTTCTTGGTGCCTCCTGTCATTTAGGGGTTGTGGCAGTGTCCCGGGGAGTTGAGCTCCGAGGTGTTGTCGTCACAATTTTATCGTTGCAGTTCTGGAATACCTGAGTTTAGTACGCCGACATCGAAAATCTCTTTTATGCAGTTCGTTGGTGAGATAACCTCGACGCCACCCAGTACTGGGGCGGGAGTTCGGGAGTATTGCCATAACTCGTATAACGGATGCTTTTCGAAGGTTGAGGTAGACGATTTCCGAAGGTTTCTTGGTTATGTGTTGAAGGATGGATACAGCTGGATGTAGGATTTGCTAGTTTTGGGTGAGATATTATGCTTCCCCTGTATCCCCAACACCTGATTGCATAACCGGAAAGGTTCGGGAGTTTCATAAGTGGGAATTCAAGTAGCTCTTAGGATATCTTTCCGACAGATGTATGATATGAAATTGGGGTTCGACGTCTAGTGGTCCGCCTATTCACGGTCGGTTTTACAGTGGTCTCGTTGTGTCTTAAAGAGTCCTTGGCTATGCCGACTCGGGGACGCTTCGTATGTCATGTGCACTGCCTTGTACATGATGGTGCTGTACGATCGAGCCCGTGTAGGCCCCACCACGAAAACTTCGGATGAAATCTCTATCATATGTTTGTTCCGGCTTATTCTACAAGTCAATCCTTTGTTTTGTTTTGAGTTGTGGTATTCGAGTTGCTTCAATGTCAAGTGTTGATTCCATACCTTCCCCAAATGGTGTTCTCATACTCCGATGTGGATACCAATCCTTCTTGATCATCAAGATTGTCTTGTCAATCCTTTTCACCGGCGTGTTTTCTCTTCAAGTGGATCCGATTATTTCAACATCAGCAAGATCAATTATCATTTCTTCTCAACGGTGTTTGTTTCATCCATACCAAGTTGTCTTTGTTTTCCCACCCTCCCACCCTTTTCTGCAAGGAATCCGATGTAGTAATCAAGTATCCTTTTATTCATGTGAAGTCTCGCCATTCTTTTCCTTCATGTTCTTACCCGGTGGTTCTCATGAAGATGCTCTACTAGTTCATCATTATTTGCTCTTTTTCTTCTCCGGTGGAACCAATTCAAGTTTTTGGTGTTGATCATATCCCTTTTCCCTCGTTTCTAATGATTTCTCATGCCGGTGCACCTCACAATCTTTCACCGCTCGCTATTCTATTGTTCCGGAGTGCTCAAGATATCTCGAAGATTCGTGCTTACACTCTATTTTCGTTCAAGCTCTTTCGAGGATGTTATCTCATTCTAGTCATTTAATTAACCGGTGCATTATCTCTTCCTAAGTAATCATTCAACGGTGTTTCTTTTGAGTAGGCCCTAACCCACAGGTCTTTTCCCAGGATCTTACCTGACTCTTCTTATTTTCCCGGAGCTATCCTCAAATTTCTTTTCAAAGTTTGACGTAAGAATGAATTGTCATCAGTCAAATGTCTTTCTCCAAGATCGGTTAAATTCTTTTCATCGTTGGCTCAACCTTTCCATTCTTCATTCCGGAGTGTCTAAATAATTCATGATGGTGTTTCTCGTCGTCATTCTCGGATTTTGAAGACCGAAGAAGAGTTTCTTTCAAATCTTGCCCCATTCTCTGCCATCCTCTCATAATTGTTTTGATTGTGAGAATTCTTTTCACCTATCTAGAGCAATTCAAGAGTCTTCTCAGTGTGTTATCCGGAGTCCACCAATTCAGATTTATTCATTCTCAGCTGTCAGTTATCATCCTCCTAATTTTACCGGCGCATCATTCGAATATCCTCTAATCAGTTCATGATCTCTTCGTTCCCATGGATCTAAACCCTCTCATGTATCTTCGTTCATTTGCTAATTTTCCCGGTGTTTCTTTATCTTTACTTCGTTCATTTTCAATCCTACCGGTGTTTCATTCAAGACCTTATCAAGTTATCGATATCTCTCCTAATCCTTTCAACGAGAATAAGTGGTATGCCAAATCCGTTGCTTGTCATCAATTTAAATTGGTGAAGGATACGCATAATGTAATTCTTATTTTTGTTTCATCGAGTGAACTCAATTCCCTGTTCCGGAGGCTCATCAAATTATCGTTTTCATTTGTTCATTTTTCTTTTCCCGGAGTTCCAAGTTCACTCAATTACCTCGTCACGGAGATCCATCTAAATCATTACAAATTTTCACCTTGTGTTTTCAACTCCTTTTTTCTTCCTTTTGATCATTCTTTTGTTTAACGGAGTTCCTCATCAAGGCTCTACATGATGGTTCTTCAAGGATGTAATTTCCTTCTCAAAGTTTTTCATCGAGATTCTTTCCTAAGAAGCTCAAGCTTTCTTCATATTGTAATCCGGAGTGCAATTCTTTCTTCCGTATCATTGGAGGTGGTATTATGTCATTCTTGATAATTTGAATTCATGTTTCATGATTCACATGTTTTCATGAATGAGATATTTTAAATCCATCAATCTCGTCATTGGAGTTATCTTGGGTTATATTTCACCTAAAGCCTTCTCTAAGGTTTGTTGCTATTATGGTGCTTATAAATGACCCAAGTTCTTCTTTTATCCTCCCGGTGATATAGCTTTCTCGTCTCCTTGTTCTTATCAATCCAATTCTTTTCCCGTGAGCGGCAGGTTGTCACCTCATATATTTGAGATATATTCCATAAGACCATATCAAGTTTATTCTTTTCGTTGTTGGTTTTCCTACAACTCCGTTCTAGCATTTGTTGTAAGCGTGCTCCCTCAAGATCTTGTTTCCCTTCGTTCATTCCATTCCATTCTTTTTTTTTTCTGGAGGCATTGTGACGTTGCTCTCTTCAACCCATCTTCTTGTTTTGTCAGGATCGTGTTCTTTTCTTGGGTTATCCATTTAACCGGAGTGTCATGCCCTCTTTTCAAGTTCTTCCCATTCTGTCAAGTTTTGGCTCCCTTCTCAACCGGAGTGCCGTCTGAAATCGTTCTTACCCCTTGTTACATTCATTCAATAGTTTTGGAGGCAGTGTGTTATGATTTCATCAAGTATGTTCTCATCTGGCCAAGTTCTTATTCAATTCCATTTCTTTTCAATCGGAGTGCTGCTTGAAGTTGTTCTTCCTTGTCCCTCTTTTCTAACGGAGTGTTTTCAACTTCGTTCATCTCCGTTGTATTCTTTTCTCGAAATGGATTAACCTTTTCAAGGTTCTTTGGTCTCACTCGTTTGTCAAAGAAGCAACTTAATTTTACCTCTTCTCTTTCCCTTCTGTTTTCCCTCCAGTGCCATTCTAGATCTCGGGACGAGATCCTCTCGTAGTGGTGGAGTGTTGTAATGCCCCGAGACCGTTGTGCCAGGTGTCTTCCAGTTATTCGCTGACATTGCCACGTCATTCGCTTGCGTGTTGCATCTTGTCATGTCATCATGTGTATTGCATCATCATGTTTTCAAAACTTGCATTTGTCCATATCTCCCCGTTCTCTCCGTTGTTCATTCTGAGCCCAACCACACTTGCACGCACCCGCGGCATGTCCGAAATAGTATTTTATAAGTGGCCGGAAAATGTTCTCGGAATGGGATGGAAGTTGGTGTGCACAGTGTTGTTATGTTGTCAGTAGGTCGTCTGCCAAGTTTCATCGCATTCGGAGTCCGTTTGATGCCCCAACGGATAACTATAGCGGCAGTATAGCCGGTCTAACGTCGGACGTTTTCGGTCTCCGGAAACAGTCGTCGTGTCTCTCTCTCTTCTCTTCTCTCAGCCCAAAGCTTTCTACACAGACCGCTATCAACCGCCAGGCCCCGAAACCCCTCCTTGCACGGTGCATCGGCCCTCCTCGCGCGCGCGTCCGAAAGCCGTCCCGGACCTGACCCGGGCAGTCGTCACTGTTGCGTCTGGATCATCCCCAAACATCCCTAAATCATCATCGGTTTCTTGTTTGGACTTATTAACCTAATTATTTCGGGCCGTCCGATTATAATTGGAGGGACCAATTAGTCCCTAGCTAGATCGACCTGCTATATATATACGGGTCCAACCCTAGAATCTAGGAGGTTTGTCCCTCCACCGCCGCCACCGGGTCGCCTCCCACCTCGGGATCCCCTCGCCCGATCCTCCTCGATCTCCTCGCCCAGCCAGTGCATCCCCTCCGATCCATCCTTCCCGTGCCCACCTCCTCGTCCCCGTGCAGCAACCAGGAGCATAAGCTCCTCCTTCCACACCCCGCGGCCGAGGACCCCAACCCCGACTTCGCTGCAACCAAGTTCGCCGGAGGAGGCCGACGCCGACGCCATGTTCGCCGCTGCCCCTTGCTACGTCTCTGCACCCCTGGAATGGAACGAAGTCGACGAGGTCCGGTGCCTCCCACTCGGACCTGTACCTCCCTATGGTCATGAGCCCACGCCGGCCATCTTCCTCGCTGGCGACGATGAACAAGGACGCCGCCGCCCCATGGGACCTTCTCTGCCTGGAGTTTCCTCACCTGCATCCGCCCCCGCTCCGTCCAGATCCGGCGTCTCTGCCTCCCTTCCTTCGTCTCCGGCGAGCAGCCGTGCCGCCGCGGCTCTGCTTCCTGTCGTGTAGAGGACGCCCGCTCGTCCCTGCCGTGTTGACTAGTCGACGCTGCTCGCCCCAGCGCCCCAGCGATTGCCCGTACGCGTGTGGGACTTCGCTGCTTCGTCTCGTTGGCCACCAGATCCAGCGCACCGACCGGCCTGCTTCCCTTACAGCTGGGCCTTGGCCCATGGTGAGAACACCCCTGGCGCCCCACCCTTTTTTTCTTGTTGTTGGGCCAGCAGATCCGGCCCAGTGTCTATTTTTTTGAGGCTCTGCGAATTTAGCTATTATACCAGGTTTTACAGTTTTGAAGAAAATCCCTTCATGATCATGCATATAATAACTCTCGAACCATGCGTCATATGTAAAAACTTTATATATGAAACTTGCTTAGAATTTCCTCTAGTTTAATAATATGCAACTTTCATCTATGTTTAAAAGGTCTAAAATGTTGTTTGCATATAATTTGCTCCTATGCCATGTTAAAATGCTTTAATTCATAACTAAATAACCGTAACTCCGAATTTAATAAACTTTAGATGTAAATGGGGTAGAAAAATGTCTAGTTTAACCTGCTGTACTCACTTTGCATGTTTAACAACTCTAAAATAATGTTTAGGGCAGAACAGTACCATAACCAAAATATGCATATGGGGTTTTACCGGAATTGTTGTTCGTTGTTTCCGGCCTCATTTAAACTTGCCTAGATAGGTAGTTTTGTTGTGCTTCACCCCTTGCCATGTTAATCAACATTTAATATTGTTAGGTACATAAACGAGATCGAACTAAATAACTTGTCGTGGTGTTTCGTCAATATGCACCGTTGCATATTGAGCTCCACTTAATTTATAGGATTGCTTGTGCACTTTGCCATGCCATGCTTCATTAAACCGGACATGCATCATACTTGGTTGTGCATCATGCCATGCTTATGTCGTGGTTGTTTACTATGTTGTTTGCTTCTTTCCGGTGTTGCTTCTTCGGGTTAGTTCCGATAACGTTGCGTTTGTGAGGATCCGTTCGACTACGTCCGTTTGTCTTCTTCATGGACTCGTTCTTCTTCCTTGCGGGATCTCAGGCAAGATGATCATACCCTCGAAATCACTTCTATCTTTGCTTGCTAGTTGCTCGCTCTTTTGCTATGCTATGCTGCGATACCTACCACTTGCTTATCATGCCTCCCACATTGTTGAACCAAGCCTCTAACCCACCTTGTCCTAGCAAACCGTTGTTTGGCTATGTTACCGCTTTGCTCAGCCCCTCTTATAGCGTTGTTAGTTGCAGGTGAAGATTGAAGTTTGTTCCTTGTTGGAACATGGAGATGTTGTTCCTTGTTGGAACATGTTTACTTGTTGGGATATCGCAATATATCTTATTTAATTAATGCATCTATATATTTGGTAAAGTGTGGAAGGCTCGGCCTTATGCCTGGTGTTTTGTTCCACTCTTGCCGCCCTAGTTTCCGTCATATCGGTGTTATGTTCCTGGATTTTGCGTTCCTTACGCGGTTGGGTAATAATGGGAACCCCTTGACAGTTCGCCTTGAATAAAACTCCTCCAGCAATGCCCAACCTTGGTTTTACCATTTGCCACCTAGCCTTTTCTTTCCCTTGGGTTCTGCAGACTCAAGGGTCATCATTATTTTAACCCCCCCGGGCCAGTGCTCCTCTGAGTGTTGGTCCAAACTGTCAGCCGCCGGTGGCCACCAGGGGCAACTCTGGGCTGGCCTACCGGAAGTTTAGACAATCTGAGTGTGCCCTGAGAACAAGATATGTGCAGCTCCTATCGGGATTTGTCGGCACATTCGGGCGGTGTTGCTGGACTTGTTTTACCATTGTCGAAATGTCTTGTAACCGGGATTCCGAGTCTGATCGGGTCTTCCCGCTAGAAGGAATATCCTTCGTTGACCGTGAGAGCTTGTGATGGGCTAAGTTGGGACACCCCTGCAGGGTTTTGAACTTTCGAAAGCCGTGCCCGCGGTTATGGGCAGATGGGAATTTGTTAATGTCCGATTGTAGAAAACCTGAAGTTGACCTTAATTAAAATACATCAACCGCGTGCGTAACCGTGATGGTCTCTTTCCGGCGGAGTCCAGGAAGTGAACACGGTGTTGGAGTTATGCTTGACGTAGGTTGTTCTAGGATCACTTCTTGATCATACTTTTATCGACCGTGCTTTGCCTTCTCTTCTCGCTCTCATTTGCGTATGTTAGCCACCATATATGCTAGTCACTTGCTGCAGCTCCACCTCTTACCTTTACCTTACCCATAAGCTTAAATAGTCTTGATCGCGAGGGTGCGAGATTGCTGAGTCCCCGTGGCTCACAGATACTTCCAAACCAGCTTGCAGGTGCCGATGAGTCCATGCAGATGATGCAACCAAGCTCAGGAGGAACTCGATGAAGATCTTGTCCTTTGCGTTGTTTCGTTCTAGTTGATCAGTAGTGGAGCCCTGTTGGGGTCGATCTGGGACCTTTGTTGCATTTGGGGTTCTTCTTTTATTTTGGTTCCGTATTCGGACCTTGATTGTATTTGGATGTTGTAATGCTTTATTCATGTATTGTGTGAAGTGGCGATTGTAAGCCAACTATGTATCTTTTCCCTTATTGTATTACATGGGTTGTTTGCGAAGGTTACCTCACTTGCGACATTGCTTTCAATGCGGTTATGCCTCTGAGTCGTGCTTCGACACGTGGGAGATATAGCTGCATCGAGGGCATTACAGAACGCTAGCGATTTTCACGTTGATGTTGGTGGTTTCTGTGCGGATTTTCGAAGGCCGCTCTCCCTGGTACTGCCGCGTCCCTCTGCTCGTGCCATTGCCAACCCGGGTAGGAAGGCTCGGAAGAAACAGAGGCTGGAATCCACACCAAGACGAAGCGCAAGAATCGCCAAACATGCCGCTTCCAAGCAACAACAAGTACTTATTAGGAAGCTCTGTCTTGCGCATGAGGGCGAGGCAATCTCTGAGGAGGCGCTAAGGATGTACGTGAACCTGTTCTCCCGCCCCCTCTCGGATGCACACATCGCAGCGGTGTTGGCCCTGTTCGGCTGGGAGTCGCCCCAGGCACCTCTCGTGGATGGACTAGGTGTGGTCTAGCTGCCTTGCCAGCTCGGTGGTCAGGTAGAAAATCTCTATGAATATGCAACCGTTAAAAGTGCTCGTGTGGAACCTCCATGGTCTGAATGCACGGGCAAGAAGGAATGCTTTGCTTCAGGTAGTGATGGCAGTTGTCTTCAGGAAACCAAGTTGCATGATGTATCGGTGAACATCGTTCGACAGTGCCTCGGAAATAAATATGAAAGTTTTTTCTACTTGCCGGCCGCGGGTACGCGGGATGGAATCATTGTGGCTTGGGATGAGTCCCTTACCCACCTATCTAATCCACACTATACTAATCATACGTTGACTGCACTTGTTAAGTGCCCCAAGGACGAGCAGGCTTGGTAGCTTACATGTGTCTACGACCCTCAAGAGGAAGCTGACAAGATCAAATTCTTGCAAGACTTGGTGGATATACGAGACTTACATGTGGGGCCATGGTTGGTTGCCAGGGACTTTAACTTATTGGCTCGGCAGGAGGACAAGAGCAATGCTTTGATTAACCGGAAAATGTTGGGGAGATTTAGATCGAAGTTAAATGCGCTCGAGCTCAAGGAGCTATACCTTAATGGGAGACGATATACTTGGTCCAATGAGAGGCAGAACGCCATTTAGAGAGAATTGACCACGTCTTTGTCTCAAACGAGTGGGATGAGGCATTCCCGTCCCACCTCCTCTCCGCCCTAGGAACTGCGATCTCAGACCACTGCCCGCTCATGTTGGACATGAACACGGAGATTTGCATGCGTAAGAGATTCCGTTTTGAGGCTTTTTGGACCAAAGCAGAGGGGTTTATGGACACCATGAAGTCGGCCTGGGATTCGACACCAGCGGCGTCGAATGATTACCTCACACTTCATAACAAGCTGTGGGCCACAGCTGTTAGTCTCCAGAGGTGGAGCGCTCGCTGGATTGGCAATGTCAAGCTTCAAATTGCTATCGCCATGGAAGTGATAAAGCAACTGGATGTTGCTATGGACACTAGGGCGCTTTCGGCTGCTGAGAGAGATCTGAGATGTGTTCTGAAAAGGAAGCTCCTTGGGCTGTGCTCACTTGAGAGATCCATCGTGAGGCAGCGGTCTCGAATGCTGCAACTACGAGAGGGAGATGGAAGCACCAGGCTGTTTCACCAACAAGCCAGCCATAGGCAACGTAAGAATCTACTCCAGTCAGTGAAGTATAACGGGATCATTTACACCGGGCAGGAGGAGGTGGCGTCAGCAGTGGACACCTACTATGGCACGGCGTTTGGCACTACGGAGGAAAGGAGCCATACCCTAAACCTGCGGGATCTGGGGTTGCTGCATCTTGATTTATCACAGCTGGAAGAGCCGTTTTCTTCGGAGGAGGTGGAGAAAGTTATCAAGGATATGCCCCCGGATAAAGCACCGGGGCCGAATGGATTTACAAGTCAGTTCTATGCATCTTGTTGGAGCATCATTAAGGGAGACTTCATGAAGGCTATGACCTGTTTCTACAATGGGGACGTCCGAGGCCTAGCTGCGATCAACAAAGCACTGGTCACTCTCTTGACCAAGATGGACGGTGCTTTGGAGGTGGCCAATTTTAGGCCAATCAGCCTCATCCATGGGGCAATAAAGATCTTTGAGAAGGTGCTCGCTTGTAAGTTGGTGACGCAGCTGCCGAGGCTTGTGGGAAATCACCAAAGTGCTTTCGTCAAGGGTAGATCGCTACACGACAATTTCATGTTGGTCCAAAGCACAGCTCGAAGGCTTAATGCTCTAAGAATGCCCACAGTGCTGCTAAAGCTCGATATTTCGAAGGCATTCGACTCGGTGCAGTGGCCTTTCTTGGTTGAGGTGATGCAACAACTTGGCTTCGGCCCAAGGTGGCGATCGTGGATTTGTGGAATACTTGCAACTTCCTCCACAAAGATTATGGTGAATGGAGACCCCGGGGACACCATATACAATTGCAAAGGGTTGAGACAAGGTGACCCAATTTTGCCGATGCTCTTTATTCTTACGATGGAGCCACTGTAGAGGCTGTTTGACAGGGCCACAACAAGGGGCATTCTGAAACCCTTGGCCCGGAGAGGTTTGAGGCAGCGTCTCTCATTCTTTGCGGATGACGTGGTGGTGTTTATCAAGCCTACTCCGGTGGAGCTTGAGGTTAGCAAGAGCATTCTCTCCATGTTTGGGGAGGCGTCAGGATTGCGGATTAACATGAGGAAATCTGCCGCCCTCCCGATAAGATGCAACGATCAGGAAATCACCATCGCGAGTCAGGAGTTGGGCTACCCACGAGGGTCGTTTCCAATCAAATACCTGGGTCTACCTCTGACCTTAAGAAAGCAAACACCGGCTCAGTTGCAGTTCTTGGTCAATCAAATGGCTAACTGCCTGCCTAAGTGGAAGGCATCCCTTATGCCCAAAAGTGGACGGCTTACTTTGGTCCAGTCTGTGCTATGCGCCATGCCCATTCACACAATGATGGCGCTGGACCTCCCATTGAAGACCATCGCTGCGATGAACAAGGTGTGTCGAGGTTTCCTTTGGTGTAGGAGGGCCACTACCAACGGTGGAAACTGCGCTGTCGCCTGGGACTCGGTTTGTACGCCGAAATGGGCTGGTGGATTGGGACTCCCTAACCTCAGATGGCTCAACGTGGCCATGCAGGCTAGATGGCTTTGGTTGCAAAGGGTGGACACGAGCAGGCCGTGGAGGGAGTTCAAGATTAGGGCTCCACCGGAAGCGAGACATTTGTTCCAGGCCACGATAACGAGCGACGTGCACTGCGGTCTTACCATGCTCTTTTGGGAGGACCATTGGTTAGATGGCATGAGGGTGCAAGACCTTGCACCTACGATCTATGCCATGGTTCCACCACGCGCAAAATCGTCGAGGCTTGTTACCCCGGCAGTTGAGGAAGGTTCATGGGCGCTGGACGTTGGACCGGAAATGGGCGAAGAGGCGTTGACGGAGTTCCTCTCTCTATGGCTTAGAGTGAGCATGTGGGTGCCGGTGTTGGAAATATGCCCTAGAGGCAATAATAAAATGATTATTATATTTCCTTGTTCATGATAATTGTCTATTATTCATGCTTTAATTGTATTATTCGGAAATCGTAATACATGTGTGAATACATAGACCACAATGTGTCCCTAGTGACCCTCTAGTTGACTAGCTCGTTGATCAACAGATAGTCATGGTTTCCTGGCTATGGACATGGGGATGTCATTGATAACGGGATCACATCATTAGGAGAATGATGTGATGGACAAGACCCAATCCTAAACATAGCACAAGATCGTATAGTTCGTTTGCTAGAGTTTTTCCAATATCAAGTATCTTTTCCTTAGACCATGAGATCGTGTAACTCCCGGATACCGTAGGAATGCTTTGGGTGTACAAACGTCACAACGTAACTGGGTGACTATAAAGGTATACTACGGGTATCTCCGAAAGTGTCTGTTGGGTTGACACGGATCAAGACTGGGATTTGTCACTCCGTATGACGGAGAGGCATCTCTGGGCCCACTCAGTAATGCATCATCACAATGAGCTCAAAGTGACCAAGTGTCTGGTCACGGGATCATGCATTACGGTACGAGTAAAGTGACTTGCCGGTAACGAGATTGAACGAGGTATTGGGATACCGACGATCGAATCTCGGGCAAGTAACGTACCGATTGACAAAGGGAATTGTATACGGGGTTGCTTGAATCCTCGACATCATGGTTCATCTGATGAGATCATCGAGGAGCATGTGGGAGCCAACATGGGTATCCAGATCCCGCTGTTGGTTATTGACCGGAGAGCAATCTCGATCATGTCTACATGTCTCCCGAACCCGTAGGGTCTACACACTTAAGGTTCGGTGACGCTAGGGTTGTAGAGATATGAATATGCAGTAACCCAAAAGTTGTTCGGAGTCCCGGATGAGATCCTGGACGTCACGAGGAGTTCCGGAATGGTCCAGAGGTGAAGAATTATATATAGGAAGTGCAGTTTCGGCCATCGGGAAAGTTTCGGGGGTCACCGGTATTGTACCGGGACCACCGGAAGGGTCCCGGGGGTCCACCGGGTGGGGCCACCCATCCCGGAAGGCCCCATGGGCCAAAGTGGGGAGGGGAACCATCCCATAGTGGGCTGGTGCGCCGCCCTTGGCCCACCCCATGCGCCTAGGGTTGGGAACCCTAGGGTGGGGGGCGCCCCACCTGGCTTGGGGGGCACTCCACCCCTTGGCCGCCGCCCCCCCTAGGAGATCCCATCTCCGAGGGCCGGCGCACCCCCTAGGGGGCCTATATAAAAGGGTGGAGGGAGGGGGCAGCCACACCTTGAGTCTTGGCGCCTCCCTCTCCCCTGCAACACCTCTCCCTCTCGTAGTAGAACGACGAAGCCCTGCTGCGGTGACCCCTGCATCCACCACCACGCCGTCGTGCTGCTGGATCTTCATCAACCTCTCCTTCCCCCTTGCTAGATCAAGAAGGAGGAGACGTCATGCTGACCGTACGTGTGTTGAACGCGGAGGTGCCATCCGTTCGGCGCTAGGATCTCCGGTGATTTGGATCACGTCGAGTACGACTTCCTCATCCCCGTTCTTTGAACGCTTCCGCACGTGATCTACAAAGGTATGTAGATGCAATCCGATCACTCGTTGCTAGATGAACTCATAGATGGATCTTGGTGAAATCGTAGGAAATTTTTTGTTTTCTGCAATGTTCCCCAACAGTGGCATCATGAGCTAGGTCTATGCGTAGTTCTCTTTGCACGAGTAGAACACAATTTGTTATGGGCGTAGATGTTGTCAACTTTCTTGCCGCTACTAGTCTTATTTTGCTTCAGCGGTATTGTGGGATGAAGCGGCCCGGACCGACCTTACACGTACGCTTACATGAGACTGGTTCCACCGACTGACATGCACTAGTTGCATAAGGTGGCTAGCGGGTGTCTGTCTCTCCCACTTTAGCTGGAGCGGATTCGATGAAAAGGGTCCTTATGAAGGGTAAATAGAAGTTGACAAATCACATTGTGGCTATTACGTAGGTAAGAAAAAGTTCTTGCTAGAACCCTATTTGCAGCCACGTAAAACTTGCAACAACATTTAGAGGACGTCTAACTTGTTTTTGCAGCAAGTGCTTTGTGATGTGATATGGCCAAAGTTGTGATGAATGATGAATGATATATATGTGATGTATGAGATCATGTTCTTGTAATAGGAATCATGACTTGCATGTCGATGAGTATGACAACCGGCAGGAGCCATAGGAGTTGTCTTTATTTTTTGTATGACCTGCGTGTCATTGAGAAACGCCATGTAAATTACTTACTTTATTGCTAAACGTGTTAGCCATAGTAGTAGAAGTAATAGTTGGCGAGCAACTTCATGGAGACACGATGATGGAGATCATGATGATGGAGATCATGGTGTCATGTCGGTGACAAGATGATCAAAGGAGCTATGTGATATTGGCCATATCATGTCACTATTATTATTTGATTGCATGTGATGTTTATCATGTTTTTGCATCTTGTTTACTTAGAACGGCGGTAGTAAATAAGATGATCCCTCATAATAATTTCAAGAAAGTGTTCCCCCTAACTGTGCACCGTTGCGACAGTTTGTTGTTTCGAAGCACCATGTGATGATCGGGTGTGATAGATTCCAACGTTCACATACAACGGGTGTAAGGCAGATTTACACATGCAAACACTTAGGTTGACTTGACGAGCCTAGCATGTACAGACATGGCCTCGGAACACAGAAGACCGAAAGGTCGAGCATGAGTCGTATAGAAGATACGATCAACATGAAGATGTTCACCGATGTTGACTAGTCCGTCTCACGTGATGATCGGACACGGCCTAGTTAACTCGGATCATGTTATACTTAGATGACTGGAGGGATGTCTATCTAAGTGGGAGTTCATTATAAAATTTGATTAGATGAACTTAATTATCATGAACTTAGTCTAAAATCTTTAAAATATGTCTTGTAGATCAAATGGCCCACGTTATCCTCAACTTCAACGCGTTCCTAGAGAAAACCAAGCTGAAAGACGATGGCAGCAATTATACGGACTGGGTCCGGAACCTGAGGATCATCCTCATAGCTGCCAAGAAAGAATATGTCCTACAAGCACCGCTAGGTGACGCACCCGTCCCACAGAACCAAGACGTTATGAACGCTTGGCAGACACGTGCTGATGATTACTCCCTCGTTCAGTGCGGCATGCTTTACAGCTTAGAACCGGGGCTCCAAAAGCGTTTTGAGTGACACGGAGCATATGAGATGTTCGAAGAGCTGAAAATGGTTTTCCAAGCTCATGCCTGGGTCGAGAGATATGAAGTCTCCGACAAGTTCTTCAACTGTAAGATGGAGGAAAATAGTTCTCTCAGTGAGCACATACTCACTATGTCTGAATTACATAACCGCTTAACTCAGCTGGGAGTTAATCTCCCGGATGACGCGGTCATTGACAGAATCCTTCAGTCGCTTCCACCGAGCTACAAGAGCTTTGTGATGAACTTCAATATGCAGAGGATGGAAAAGACCATTCCTGAAGTATTTGCAATGCTGAAATCAGCAGAGGTAGAAGTCAAAAAGGAACATCAAGTGTTGATGGTGAATAAAACCACTAAGTTCAAGAAAGGCAAGGGTAAGAAGAACTTCAAGAAGGACGGCAAGGGAGTTGCCGCGCCCGGTAAGCAAGCTGCCGGGAAGAAGCCAAAGAATGGACCCAAGCCCGAGACTGAGTGTTTTTATTGCAAGGGAAGTGGTCACTAGAAGCGGAACTGCCCCAAATACTTAGCGGACAAGAAGGCCGGCAAAACGAAAGGTATATGTGATATACATGTAATTGATGTGTACCTTACCAGTACTCGTAGTAGCTCCTGGGTATTTGATACCAGTGCAGTTGCTCACATTTGTAACTCAAAGCAGGAGCTGTGGAATAAACGGAGACTGGTGAACGACGAGGTGACGATGCGCGTCGGGAATGGTTCCAAGGTCGATGTGATCGCCGTCGGCACGCTACCTCTACATTTACCTACGGGATTAGTTTTGAACCTCAATAATTGTTATTTGGTGCCAAGTTTGAGCATGAACATTGTATCAGGATCTCGTTTAATATGAGATGGCTACTCATTTAAATCCGAGAATAATGGTTGTTCTATTTATATGAGAGATATGTTCTATGGTCATGCTCCTATGGTGAATGGTTTATTCTTAACGAATCTCGAGCGTAATGCTACACATATTCATAGTGTGAATACCAAAATATGTAAGGTTGATAATGATAGTCCAACATACTTGTGGCACTGCCGCCTTGGTCACATAGGTGTCAAACGCATGAAGAAGCTCCATGCAGATGGACTTTTAGAGTCTCTTGATTACGAATCATTTGACACGTGCGAACCATGCCTCATGGGTAAGATGACCAAGACTCTGTTCTCAGGAACAATGGAGCGAGCAACCAACCTATTGGAAATCATACATACTGATGTGTGCAGTCCAATGAGTGTTGAGGCTCGTGGTGGCTATTGTTATGTTCTCACCCTCACTGATGACTTGAGTAGATATGGGTATATCTACTTAATGAAACACAAGTCTGAAACCTTTGAAAAGTTCAAGGAATTTCAGAGTGAGGTTGAGAATCAACGTGACAGAAAAATCAAGTTTTTGCGATCAGATCGTGGAGGAGAATACTTGAGTCACGAATTTGGTACACACTTAAGAAAATGTGGAATAGTTTCACAACTCACGCCGCCTAGAACACCTCAGCGTAATGGTGTGTCCGAACGTCGTAATCGCACTCTATTGGATATGGTGCGATGTATGATGTCTCTTACCGATTTACCGCTGTCATTTTGGGGCTATGCTTTAGAGACTGCTGCATTCACTTTAAATAGGGCTCCGTCGAAATCCGTTGAGACGACACCGTGTGAATTATGGTTTGGGAAGAAGCCTAAGCTGTCGTTTCTAAAAGTCTGGGGATGTGATGCTTATGTCAAGAAACTTCAACCTGAAAAGCTCGAACCCAAGTCGGAAAAATGCGTCTTCATAGGATACCCTAAAGAAACTATTGGGTATACCTTCTACCTCAGATCCGAAGGCAAGATCTTTGTTGCCAAGAATGGATCCTTTCTAGAGAAGGAGTTTCTCTTCAAAGAAATAAGTGGGAGGAAAGTAGAACTTGATGAAGTATTACCTCTTGAACCGGAAAGTGGCGCAACTCAGGAAAATGTTCCTATGGTGCCTGCACCAATTAGAGAGGAAGTTAATGATGATGATCAAGATACTTCTGATCAAGCTCCTACTGAACTTCGAAGGTCCACAAGGACACGTTCCGCACCAGAGTGGTACGGCAACCCTATCTTGGAAATCATGTTGTTAGACAACGGTGAACCTTTGAACTATGAAGAAGCGATGGCGGGCCCGGATTCCGACAAATGGCTGGAAGCCATGAAATCCGAGATAGGATCCATGTATGAAAACGAAGTATGGACTTTGACTGACTTGCCCGATGATCGGCGAGCCATAGAAAATAAATGGATCTTTAAGAAGAAGACAGACGCGGATGGTAATGTGACCATCTATAAAGCTAGGCTTGTCGCTAAGGGTTATCGACAAGTTCAAGGGGTTGACTATGATGAGACATTCTCTCCCGTAGCAAAGCTGAAGTCCGTCCGAATCATGTTAGCAATTGCCGCATGCTATGATTATGAGATATGGCAAATGGACGTCAAAACGGCATTCCTTAACGGTTATCTTAAGGAAGAACTGTATATGATGCAGCTGGAAGGTTTTGTCGATCCTAAGAATGCTGACAAGGTGTGCAAGCTCCAACGCTCGATTTATGGGCTGGTGCAAGCATCTCGGAGTTGGAACATTCGCTTTGATGAGATGATCAAAGCGTTTGGGTTTATGCAGACTTATGGAGAAGTCTGCGTTTACAAGAAAGTGAGTGGGAGCTCTGTAGCATTTCTCATATTATATGTAGATGACATACTTTTGATGGGAAATGATATAGAGCTTTTGGACAGCATTAAGGCCTACTTGAATAAGAGTTTTTCAATGAAGGACCTTGGAGAAGCTGCTTATATATTAGGCATCAAGATCTATAGAGATAGATCAAGACGCCTCATAGGTCTTTCACAAAGCACATACCTTGATAAGATATTGAAGAAGTTCAATATGGATCAGTCTAAGAAGGGGTTCTTGCCTGTGTTGCAAGGTGTGAAATTGAGCTCAGCTCAATGTCCGACCACGGCAGAAGATATAGAAGAGATGAGTGTCATCCCCTATGCCTCAGCCATAAGTTCTATTATGTATGCCATGCTATGTACCAGACCTGATGTAAACCTTGCCGTAAGTTTGGTAGGTAGGTACCAAAGTAATCCTGGCAAGGAACACTGGACAGCGGTCAAGAATATCTTGAAGTACCTGAAAAGGACTAAGGAAATGTTTCTCGTTTATGGAGGTGACGAAGAGCTCGACGTAAAGGGTTACGTCGACGCTAGCTTCGACATAGATCTGGATGACTCTAAGTCACAAACCGGATACGTGTATATTTTGAATGGTGGGGCAGTAAGCTGGTGCAGTTGCAAGCAAAGCGTTGTGGCGGGATCTACATGTGAAGCGGAGTACATGGCAGCCTCGGAGGCAGCGCACGAAGCAGTCTGGGTGAAGGAGTTCATTACCGACCTAGGAGTCATACCCAATGCGTCGGGCCCGATTACTCTCTTCTGTGACAACACTGGAGCTATTGCCCTTGCCAAGGAGCCCAGGTTTCACAGGAAGACCAGGCATATCAAGCGTCGCTTCAACTCCATTCGTGAAAGTGTTCAAAATGGAGACATAGATATTTGTAAAGTACATACGGACCTGAATGTAGCAGATCCGTTGACTAAACCTCTCCCTAGAGCAAAACAAGATCAACACCAGAATTCCATGGGTGTTCGATTCATCACAATGTAACTAAATGATTGACTCTAGTGCAAGTGGGAGACTGTTGGAAATATGCCCTAGAGGCAATAATAAAATGATTATTATATTTCCTTGTTCATGATAATTGTCTATTATTCATGCTTTAATTGTATTATCCGGAAATCGTAATACATGTGTGAATACATAGACCACAATGTGTCCCTAGTGAGCCTCTAGTTGACTAGCTCATTGATCAACAGATAGTCATGGTTTCCTGGCTATGGACATGGGGATGTCATTGATAACGGGATCACATCATTAGGAGAATGATGTGATGGACAAGACCCATTCCTAAACATAGCACAAGATCGTATAGTTCGTTTGCTAGAGTTTTTCCAATGTCAAGTATCTTTTCCTTAGACCATGAGATCGTGTAACTCCCGGATACCGTAGGAACGCTTTGGGTGTACCAAACGTCACAACGTAACTGGGTGACTATAAAGGTATACTACGGGTATCTCCGAAAGTGTCTGTTGGGTTGACAGGATCAACACTGGGATTTGTCACTCCGTATGACGGAGAGGTATCTCTGGGCCCACTCGGTAATGCATCATCACAATGAGCTCAAAGTGACCAAGTGTCTGGTCACGGGATCATGCATTACGGTACGAGTAAAATGACTTGCCGGTAACGAGATTGAACGAGGTATTGGGATACCGACGATCGAATCTCGGTCAAGTAACGTACCGATTGACAAAGGGAATTGTATACGGGGTTGCTTGAATCCTCGACATCATGGTTCATCCGATGAGATCATCAAGGAGCATGTGGGAGCCAACATGGGTATCCAGATCCCGCTGTTGGTTATTGACCGGAGAGCAATCTCGGTCATGTCTACATGTCTCCTGAACCCGTAGGGTCTACACACTTAAGGTTCAGTGACGCTAGGGTTGTAGAGATATGAATATGCAGTAACCCGAAAGTTGTTCGGAGTCACGGATGAGATCCTGGACGTCATGAGGAGTTCCGGAATGGTCCGGAGGTGAAGAATTATATATAGGAAGTGTAGTTTCGGCCATCGGGAAAGTTTCGGGGGTCACCGGTATTGTACCGGGACCACCGGAAGGGTCCCGGGGGTCCACCGGGTGGGGCCACCCATCCCGGAAGGCCCCATGGGCCAAAGTGGGGAGGGTAACCAGCCCATAGTGGGCTGGTGCGCCCCCCTTGGCCCACCCCATGCGCCTAGGGTTGGGAACCCTAGGGTGGGGGGGCGCCCCACCTGGCTTGGGGGGCACTCCACCCCTTGGCCGCCGCCCCCCCTAGGAGATCCCATCTCCTAGGGCCGGCGCACCCCTAGGGGGCCTATATAAAAGGGGGGAGGGAGGGGGCAGCCACACCTTGAGTCTTGGCGCCTCCCTCTCCCCTGCAACACCTCTCCCTCTTGTAGTAGAACGGCGAAGCCCTGCTGCGGTGACCCCTGCATCCACCACCACGCCGTCGTGCTGCTGGATCTTCATCAACCTCTCCTTCTTCCTTGCTGGATCAAGAAGGAGGAGACGTCACGCTGACCGTACGTGTGTTGAACGCGGAGGTGCCGTCCGTTCGGCGCTAGGATCTCCGGTGATTTGGATCACGTCGAGTACGACTTCCTCATCCCCGTTCTTTGAACGTTTCCGCGCATGATCTACAAAGGTATGTAGATGCAATCTGATCACTCGTTGCTAGATGAACTCATAGATGGATCTTGGTGAAATCGTAGGAAATTTTTTGTTTTCTGCAACGTTCCCAACAGCCGGACATGGGCGTACCAGATAAGATATCTTGGGCTTGGGAGAAGAATGGCAACTATTCAGTGCAGTCGGCTTATGCGGCAAATTTTGGGGCCGTACGGTGGAGCCAATGGCGGAGATGACTTGGACCTCCAGGGCGCCCGCCACTTGCAAATTCTTCACATGGCTGGCCCTTCGAGACCGGTGTTGGACCTCAGATAGACTTGCGAGGAGAGGGCTGCCGCATCAGGATGCTTGCCCCCTGTGCGACCAGGAGGACGAAACAATCAACCACGTGCTTCTTACGTGCGTGTTTGCTAGATCAACATGGGCAGTGGTTTGTGAGGCGTTGGGGAAGCCGGAGTGGACGCCGACGGTTCAGGACTCCCTACACACTTGGCTTCGGGATAAGCAGGGGCCATCCAACCTACGGCGCAAGGATCTTCATACCATCTTCATACTTACGCTCTGGGAACTGTGGAAGCATCGTAACGCTATTGTTTTCGACGAAGCATCAGCGTCGAGGGAGGTGCTTCTAGGTAGAGTTCGTACTGAAGGTTTGTCCTGGTCGGTAGCCGGGAAGTTTAAGGGGAATGTCGACCCTTTCTTCCATAGATTGCATAGGTGGATGAGTAGTGAGGAGTAAATGTAAGAATCTTGTATGATCTTGCTGGAGGCATTCTTTTGCCTTTCTTCTTTAATATATAATATGCACACTCGTGCATATTCGAGAGAGAAAAAACTACACATACACCACCGACATAGGAAACCACCGCCTCCTCCTCCGTGACACTGCTGCCATCCTTCTGCCGGTGGCAGTGCATCACTTGCTACACGCGCCGTTGCGGTAGTGACTGCTTATGCTGCTATTGTTTATAGGTACCCAAGGTTCGCCGGTGCATCTATTTTTTTTCCCTATGTGGCGACCTGAACGGAAGGTGGTGGATCTGGGATGCGGGCGCAAGGAAGGCTTGAAAGCCACCGACTAGATGGCCATGGGCGGCCACGGAAGGTTTGAAACCTGCTATGGCATAATTTTATGCAACCTGCATGAAGAATGTAGGAGCTATCAATGTGGTCGTTCCATCAGCAACAAGTATGTGCTAGATAGCACATAATTTGAAATTCTTGATGGAGTTGATTGACCACAACTTTGACTCCCGCAGTGTTGCATACTCCTTGGAGTTGACTGGTGGCGTTTCTAGGTTATTACTATCATGAAGATGAGAGGAACATCGAGGAAAATCCTTTCCCTAAAAAAATGGATGGGAGGAATATCCTGGTCTATGATTTCATGATGAATAGGACCCTGAGAGAGCATGACATGCACATTAGTTGGACTAGCATCCTACAGGGTTAGTGTATTATGTAAATTCAAATAGTGTGAGTTGCTTCCTCTCGCTAGGTTTATAAACATCCCTCGAATTTTGTCCTTAATTTTAACCTAAAATTTTGCTAATAATTTGTGATTCATATGTCAAAAGTATATCATTAACAAGGCAGCTGTTTTGCAGGGTGAAGCAGTGAATGATACCCCGTTAATTCTATTTGAATTCGGCTACAATGGCAATGTGTTTAGTCTGGCCTGGAGTGAGCGCTCCATACATGTGTGTCGGTGGCACTCAGAGATTGGTTGGGCCGCCCTTGTGAGGGGGTGTGGGGAGTGGCGAGCTCGAGACAGGCCAAGCTCTTGAGCAGGTGCGGAGATGAGTTGCACAAGAGAAACATCGATGAGATGAACCCAAACCTTTTTTCTAATATGAATTATCCTCCCTTCTTAGAAAAAACATGTTTTGAGTAAGGTTATCTTTATTGTAGACGTATATTGACAATTAATCAAGTATCGTCATCATTGCATGTTTATTGTGTGGAATGTGCGTCCCAATGTTGACAGAATGTATAAAAAGATTGTCTTGGAATTATTATTTTCTTGCGAAGATATTGCCCTGAATTCACATTTCTCATCAAAAATTTAGTGTCCATTTTCGTTGTTCTTATTTGCGACATGTACAACTCATTAATAATCTAAGGGGGTGCCCTACCGGAGAATATTATGATAGTTGGACAAGAAACTAGCTCGATACTGTCGTGCAAGGCAGAGGTGGGGAAATAGGAGATAAAAGCATGCGTGGTGGGAGAAGGAAGTGGAGTGTCGCATGGTAACTCGGACAGGTAGTGTGGAAGAAAGATGAAGACAGATGCGTGTACCTACCAGATCATGACCATGAGATATCATCCCATAAAAATAACCTTTGACTCTCATGTCACATGAATTTTCTATTTGTATATATATTTTATTAGTCTTTGGCAACGCACGGACACTTAGCTAGTTACTACTACTTGTATACATGCAATACAATGCACATTAATATTAGGCAACATATTAATTGACAAGATATAAATTGCTTGTCAGTATTAGGTAGGATATAATTTCTTGGTTAATTCTAAAGTTGATATTACGCATGATGCTAATTAGTGGAGGGTGCTAAACATGTTTAACGCTAAACACTGGAGCGATGAAGATCGTTGGATATAGATGTGGTTGAATTGGTGAGATTTGTTACCCTGCAAAAAAGAAAGAATTGGTGAGATTTGTTGGATCTTCACAACTCGTCTTTTTTAAGAAAAACAATTACAATCAACCGGCAGATCAAGTGGAGAGTTCTGCAACTCGCCTAGCCCTTAGATACGAGTTTAATCGGAGATGCACAACCTTTAATCAGCTGGCTCCACCGTTGGACGTGTGCCTGTGTCATCTTTGATGTTTTTTCTGCAACATTGTATGTGTTGCAAAAGTCCTTTCTGGACGTGTGCCTCTACCATCTTAGATATTTTTTCTACAACATCATACGTGATAATTTTTCTACAACATTGTGTGTGATATTTTTTCTACAACATCATATGTGTTGCAGAAGTCCTTCCACAATAAAACCCACGTTTCAAAAAAGTTGAGACGTAAAATAATTTCTCTGCAACATTTTTGTTGCAGAAGTCCATCCGCAACTACACCATGTTACAAAAAAGTTGAGACGATTTTTTCTACAACATCCATGCTGCAAAGGTCCTTCCGCAACAGACGCTCATGTTTCAAAAAAGTTAAGAAAAGTAAAATATTTTGCATCCAAACTACTATTGCAAATGTTTCTGCAACAAGAGGTGTGTTGCAAATGTTTCTACAACACTCACTTTGTTGCAATGGCGAGGAAGGAGCCAAGCCGCTGGATGACCCCGAATCAAACGGTTGTGCAGGCGTCCACCGTCCGACACATAGTGTTGCCCATAAATTAAACATCCCAGAACTAATTAGACGCCATGAAATGCATCAATCACCAACCAGATTGATAACAATTAAACATCCCAGAACTAATTAGACGCCATGAAATGCATCAATCACCAACCAGATTGATAACACACAACACAATTTACAGTTTGAACCACATCATATACATGTTCTCACGACAACAGAAACACAAAACGGACATAGCAGAATTCTCGGGGAAAAAAACTCAGCTAATAATAGGATTATAGAGAAACGAGAATCCTTTTGGGAAGTTCTCGCTGACTTAACTTGACAGGACTAGTACCCAAAACTTAATCAGAACATGCTTACTGCGACACACCGAGCCACTTCGAGAAGACATCAAACTCAGTGTAGTCACTGTCGGATATCATGGTCTCGTACCATGCTTTGCCAGCAGCCTTGACCTTGGCAGCTTCCTCCTAAAAAGAGGACAGAGGTGGACTATTAGCACAATATCAAAGATAGGGCAAGCATACATGTTATACATCATTACAATTACAACTAGAAAAGAAATATTTCACAGAAATGCTGGGCAAGTTCCTTCTACAAAACTAACATTGTCATACATCATTACAATTATCCATAATTTACTGAAGTGCAAAAAGATGTAGTTAGCATACATTGCCAAGGTCATAAATAGAGCTACTAACAGACAACAGAAGTAAATGACATACAGAAAACATGAGCAGAGCCGACTTACTAATTAACAAGTTTCTCTAGTTTAGAACTGACATACAGAAAACACGGCTTTAGTTTGTAGGGCAAGCATACATGTTAAGCATGCAGATATCACAGGGAACAAATTAACAATCCAGTATGTATATTTAGCTATATTATGCTATGAACTTCTAAATCAACAGTTCATGAAAAATAGCTCACGGCAAATTTCTTTCATACAGAAAAAGACAATGATCGCAAGCAAGGAGCAAAGAGATATATACCGGGCTAAGCCTGGTCCTCTTGGAAGCAATCTTCTCCTTCCTTGCCTTCATGCGAGCAGCTTCCACGAGGGTAGCCATCCTGCGGGCAGTGCCAAAGTAGGGGTTCAGCTTGAGCACTGCAGCCACATTCTTGAGCGGGTTCCTCCTCTTCTTCCTGAGCTTTATCTCCTTGTTGGTTGGCTTAACGACAGACTGCACCTCATCAGAGTTGATGATCCTGCCAAGGTCAGCGTTGGTCATCTTGGGCCTTGGCAGAAAGAAGCCATTCCTCTGTGAAGGCGCATCAAAGGTGCCATACACCTCCTCCAACTTCTTGAATGCGATTTGCTGTCCTGTAAGAAGCAAAGGGGACCTCCTCCAACAACAACTCTGCATGGCTCCTCTTCCCTCTCTCCCTCCCCACCCTTCCTCCCCTTCTCCTCCTCGGCTCGGCAGATCTGCGCCCCGCCCTTCCCCGGTGACTGGCGTCCGGTCGCCCTCACCTTCAGGTGTAGCTCCCCCTTCCCTATCCTCCCCTGTTTCTTCGCAGGTGGATCCCTCCCCTTCCCTCTCTTCGCTGCCGGTTCTTGGATCTCGTTTTTGGGCGCTGTTGTCGGATGAGGAGGACTCGCGGTCTCTGCCTTCCTCCCCCGGTGGTGCGGTGGCCTGCGCTGGGGAGGTGGCGGTCGCCTGCGCCGCCCCTCGCCCTCGTAAGTTTGCCCCCGGGGGTCGGGGCCGGCCGTTGGGGGTGTCTCCGTCGGCCGACGGCTGGTTCCGGGTCTCGCGGCGTCGGCGTAGATCTGGTAAGTTTGCGTCCACGTCTCCTGCGCTTGGTGTCTTGGGTCGTGCTCCTGATGGGGAGCTTGGAGGCTCTCCATCTCCCTCTCCGTCTCCGGCTGCGGGGGCTCCGTCGCCGGCGGTGGCGGCGGCGGGGCCGCTGGTCGCTCCGTGTACCCTAGATCCAGATCTCTGTGTAGTGGCCGCCGGTTCGCGGGCCAGCTCCCCGTGTGGGCCTGCTGGGCCTGTCGGGGCGGTGCTGGCTAGTGGGCCTTCCCCCCTCCCTCTCCTTGGTTATCGATTTCCCCCCGCTGGTTTCTCTAGGCCCCGGTGGGCCCCCCGCCCGGTTACTGGCTCCCCGTCCCTCTCCGGCCCACTTGGCGAGCCGGGCCCAGGGGGGCACGGCTCGCTCGGGCTATTTATGGATCCCTCGCGGCTCGATACCCCCCCTGCTAGGGTTTACTGCGTCCGCCGCTGACTTGCGCCGCTATCGTCTTCCCATCCGTCGCATCATCAGATCCCCCCCACCTCCACCCCTCCTTCTTCCTTTTGCTGCGGTGATCTCCATGGACAAATCTAGGGGTTCTTCCTGCGAGGCGCTTTCTGGTTGCAAACGGCGCCGCGAGGATTCCCCCGCCTCCGCGGTGGAGCTGGAGCTTGAGGCTTCGCTCCGCTCCAAGCTGGAGTCGGAGCAAGCGGCGCGCGAGCAGGCGGCTCGTGCCCGCGAGGCCTGGGCTCCGGGTCCGGAGCGGGTGAAGGAGGGTGTGACTGGATCTGGCTTGCAGGGCTCTGGGTCTGGTCCCTCTCCTTCCCCGGTGGTGGACCCGTGGGAGGCGGCGGTGGCTTCTGGCGGTGGGATGTCTTCGTCCTCGGCTTCCCTCCCGGCTCCGGGGGTTGGGCGTGGTCCGTCGGCCCCGTCTCGGCCCCTACCTCCCCCTCCTCCTCGCTCGTTTGGGGCCGGATCTGGTTTTCGTCCGCCGCCTCGATCCTTCGCGGGGCCGGCGCGTCGGCCGCCCGGTTCGGCTTCTGGGGATGGGATCCTTCCCCCTCCCCAATTGCAGCAGCAACCCCGCCCCTCTCCCTCTTCCCACAGCAACCCCTCGGCGCTTACCTGCTTCGCTTGCCACAGACCGGGCCACTTTCAGTCTCGCTGCACCAATCCACCATTCTGCTTGATTTGTCGCTCTGATGGTCACCTCACGGTCAATTGCATGGATAGACAGAAACCTCCCGCGGTCATCCAGTTTGGTCTGGGTCTTCCTGGCTGCTCCTTCTTCGCTTTTGATGGTGACCTGCCTGTTCGGGAGGTGGCTCCTACGCTGTCCAATGCGGCTATTGTCTCTGTCAAAGACCAAAAGATCTCCCCCCAAACTCTGCTGGAAGGGCTTCGCATCTGGGATGTGGCTAGTTGGGACTGGCAAGTTGTGCAGCTGTCAGAGTTTGACTTCTCTGTGGTGTTCCCCTCCAAAGATTGCCTGCGAATGATTGCTTCCTGCACCAGCTTCACCTTACCTCTTAATCAACTGGTGGTTTCTGTCAAAGCGGCTGCATCCAACGGTACTGCTGTTGGTCCTTTGTCTCAAGTGTGGGTGTTGATTGAAGATCTACCTGCTAGTCTGCGCTCGTCTGTTTTCCTCATGTCCTTTGGGGTTTTGATTGGGAAACCCATCGAGGTGGATGAGGAGTCTTTGAACAAGGTTGGTCCTGCTCGGTTGAAGGTCTGGTGTGTTGATCCTGATCGGGTGCATGGCTTCATTGATGTCTATCCCTCTCCCAATGGCATCAGGTTGCGGGTGCGGGTGGAGGGGGCGACGGCGGCTGCTCCACCTTCCCCCCTCCTCCTGCTAACCCTTCGGATAAACATGACAAGGAAGGGGATGGTTCTTTTGGTGGCCCCAATCAGAGTTTTGGGTCTAATCTCCGCTTCACTCAATCTGAATGGGATAGCCTGGCAGACTCAGAACGTGAGATGTTTCATTCTCAAGCGCCTGCTGGTGATGCTCCTCGTGAAGATGTAGTGATTCCCCCTTCAGTCCAGATGGCCCCCTTTGCTGCTGCTGATCTGCCTAAAGCTCCGCCCTGCTCGGCTACTCCTGTGTCTGCTGCATGCTCCAACCTCCCGGCTCGCCCTATCTCCCCCACTCGTTCGGGTATTGAAGATCTCCCTGGCTCTCCTGCTCGTGATATGATGGAATCACAACACCCCTCGAAGAAGAAATCCTCAGTTCGCAAGTACTCGGCTAAGAGCCGGACCTCCTCGGGCTCGAAGCAATCTATGACGGGGATCTGTCGGCGTCTTGATCATGATCTGGGCTCCATGTCCCGCTCGGGCCCCCACGCTGGCTCTCCTGCTGCGCGGTCGCCTGCTATCCGCTCCCCGGTGTCCACGGCCCGCAAAGGTAGGCGGGTTTCACATTCTGGTGGCTCGATTCTGGAAAGGGCGGAGAAGCGGGCTGCGGCGAAGGACCTCCCTCCCCCAGGTACCTCCCCATCCCCATCGGTCGCTGTTTCTCCGGTTCGGGTGGTTTTACCTTCGATGTCTGATGATCATCTTTTAAACATTATGTCGGACGTGGGTTTGGTGGTTGATACTTCTGTTGGCTCTCCCAGTTCGCTCCTTGCTATTATTCGGGCTAATGAATTGGCCCAAGCTACCATTGCGAAAGCCAAAGAGGCTGTTGCCTCGCGGGTGGCGGATGCTGGTTGTGTTGTGGGGGAGGCTTCGGGTGCTGGTAGTGGCCAGCCCTCATCCTCATCCTGCCTTGCTAAGAGGGGTACTAATAAACGATCTAAAACCTGTGTGGCCCCCAGCAGGTCGAGCCTCCGTATCAAGAACCTTTCGTATAAATGAGGGCCTTATTCTGGAATATTAGAGGGTTCGGTGCTAGGGGGCGCCGTGACCAACTGAAAGATTTGGTTCGTTCTAACTCTATTGACTTTGTGGGGCTGGTTGAAACGTTTAAGGATTCCTTTACCCCCAGTGAGCTTTCTGCTATCGTGGGTATGGATAGATTTCAGTGGCAATCTTTACCGGCTTCGGGCCACTCTGGTGGGATTCTGATCGGTTCTAATAAGGATATTTTTGACTTTGTTGCTTTTGATCATGGGTTTTATTGGGCTAGTGTTGTTCTCTCGCATAGATCTATGAATGCCCTCTGTGAATTTATAGTTGTTTATGGGCCCGCGGATCACTCCTTTTCGCACCTTTTCCTTGATGAACTTTCGATCAAGCTTGAGTCCTGTTCTCTCCCGACGGTGATTGGGGGAGACTTTAATCTTCTGCGATGCCCTCTTGACAAGAATAATGATAATTTTTCCTGGTCTTTAGCCAATGCTTTTAACGACTTTATTAGTGTCAACGCCATTCGGGAGCTTCCTCGGGGGGGAGCCCGCTTTACTTGGTCTAATCATCAGGCGAACCCTATCAGATCCGTGCTTGATCGTGTCTTCCTATGTCCCAGTTGGGATGCCTTGTTTCCTAGGTCCTCTCTTGTAGCTAAATGTATTGTGGGGTCAGACCACACCCCCTTGATTCTGGATGATGGTTCCATTCGCAATAGACCTCCGACTAGATTTCAGTTTGATGCTTCTTGGCTGTCTGTTGATGGCTTTGTTGACATGGTTGCGGCGAAAATCTCCCAATCCCTCTCTCACAACCCCCGCTCTTTTGGCCCTCTGGATGATTGGCAGTCATGTGCCTATGCTTTACGAAAATTTCTTAGAGGCTGGTCGCGTAACCGTGCGGCGGAGGATCGCCGCTCCAAAGCCTTCCTTGAAAATCAGATCCTGGAGCTGGGTCGTACTGCGGACTCTATTGGGCTCTCGGATGATGGTTGGGCTGTTCGCTATAATCTGGAGGCCGCTCTTCTGCAGCTGCATCATCAGGCTGAGATTTACTGGCGTCAGAGGGGCACCCTCAATTGGACTCTCAAAGGAGACGCTCCTACTGCTTATTTCTTTGCGATTGCAAACGGTAGGCGTAGGCGTTGTGAGATTAATAGCCTATTGATTAATGGTATGCGCTCTACAGACCAATCTGTGATTATGGCTCACGTGGTGGACTTCTTTTCGTCTCTGTTAGGGGCTAAACCTCCATCGGGCCTGTCCATCTCCCCCCACCTCTGGAGTTCTGGTCTTAAAATTTCTCCTGAGGAGAATGCTTCCTTGATGATTCCGCTCTCCGATCAGGAAATCTGGGATGTGGTTAATTCTGCCAATACTAATGCTGCTTCCGGGCCTGATGGCTTCTCCATCCCTTTCTTTCGGAAATTTTGGCCCCAGTTGAAACAGTTGGTGTGTAACGTTATTCAGGGTTTTTGTCTTGGTACTGTCGACATCTCTCGCCTGAACTATGTTGTTATATCCCTGATCCCTAAGGTTAAGGGTGCTGATGTCATTTCCCAATTCCGGCCTATAGCGTTGATTAACAACTTTGCCAAGTTCCCTTCCAAAGGATTTGCGAACCGACTATCTCTGGTAGCTCACAGAGTTATTAGTCCCTTCCAATCTGCTTTTATCAAAGGGCGCTTTATTTTAGATGGCATTCTCTCCCTTCATGAGATAGTTCATGACCTCCATGTGCGGAAATCCAAAGCTATCATTCTCAAACTAGACTTCGAAAAAGCGTATGACTCGGTTAGCTGGTCTTTTCTCAGGCAGATTCTTCTTGCCAAAGGTTTCGACGGTGCCTATGTTCACCGTATCATGCAGTTGGTCTCGGGTGGCCACACTGCAGTTGCCGTAAATGGCGCTATTAGCAACTTCTTTGCGAATGGGAGGGGCCTCCGCCAAGGGGATCCGGCCTCCCCTGTTCTTTTCAACTTTGTGGCTGACGCTTTCTCCTGTATGCTCTCCAAAGCGGCTCGATGTGGACACATTATTCCTGTGGTCTCTCACCTACTTCCGGAAGGGGTCTCTCATTTGCAATATGCGGATGACACAATCATCTTGGTAGAGTTGGACAATGCCTGTATTGCCAATCTGAAATTTATTCTGTTGTGCTTCGAAGCTGTTTCTGGTCTTAAGATCAATTTCGCCAAGAGTGAGGTTATGGTGACGGGGGTTGACCGGGCGGAGGCCTTGCGGGTGGCCAGACTCCTCAACTGCTCCTTAGGTTCCTTTCCTTTCAAATATTTAGGTCTTCCTATCTCTCCTGGTCTGCTTCACGCGAAAGACTTCGCTCCGGTGGTTGCTAAAGTGGGGAATAGGGTGCTTCCTTGGAGGGGTAGGTATAATACCAATGCTGGCAAAGTGGCTCTAATCAATTCTTGCTTATCCTCTCTCCCGTTGTTCCTTATGGGCTTTTACCGTCTCACGGATGGTGTGCATGCTGGCTTCGACAAACATAGGGGTGGCTTTTATTGGAATTCTGCAGATAACAAAAGAAAGTATAGGTTGGTTAAGTGGCAGCTTATGTGCAAGCCTAAAAACCTTGGGGGGTTAGGCATTATTAATACTCGGGTGATGAATATTTGTCTGCTCATTAAGTGGTGGTGGAAAATTATGACGGTTGGGGCCGATGTGCTGTGGTTTTCGATTCTTAAGGCTAAATATTTTCCTAACTCCAACCCTATGTTTGCCCCTGCGCGGCGTGGTTCGCAGTTTTGGAAAGCCCTTGTTAAAGTTCGGCCGATTTTTTTGGAGCACGTTAAGTTTTGTGTGGGTAATGGGTCTGCTGTTCGTTTTTGGTTAGATTGGTGGTCCGGGGATGCTCCCCTGGCTGTTAGCTTTCCGGTTATGTTCTCTTATTGCCCCAATCCGCAAATCTCCATCGCGGAGGTGGCTGCTAATAATTGGGACTTGGCTTTTCGTCGGGCCCTGTCTCCTGAAGAGTTGGAAGAATGGCAAAGTCTTTCTGCCCTCTTCCCTGTGCTCTTGGAGGAGGCTGACTCTGTGGTTTGGCCACTTACGGCCTCTGGGCTATTCTCGGTCAAATCGTTGTATTCTAGACTCATTGGTGATACTACTTCGGCTCGCTTCTCTTGTATTTGGAAATCTAAGGTCCCTCCTAAGATTAAGATTTTCCTCTGGCAAGCCTTCCGAGGTCGCCTTCCTTCTGCTGATCAGATCAAAAAACGCAATGGGCCGGGCTCGGAATTCTGTAACTTGTGTGGGGCTTTGGAAAAGTCTAATCACATCTTTTTCAAATGTGTTCTTGCCAAATTAGTTTGGTCTTGCGTAAGATCATGGCTTCGGGTCTTCTGGGACCCCTCCTCTTTCGCAGACACTAGAACGTTCTTTTCAAATCATGTATATTCTTGCAGCAGTGGAGATTATTGACTAAGGAGCCAGATCGGGACGCCCTGGACCTGCTCATCGCCAAAATTCGGGCTTCAGCCTCTCAGATCTCCGGGACGAATCATGGCGTATAAGCCTGGTGCTGTAGTTTGCGGGATTAGGTCTCCTTCTCTCCCCGGCCTGCGTGCCGTGTTTGGCAGCTGCCTGTTTCGTTAGGAATTTGGGCCTATTTAACTTCTCTTTCTGTTTCTGAGACTATGTGAACCTTGGGTATTCGTGACGCTGCCATATGGCTTTATTTATAAAGTCGGGCTTTGGCCTTTTCTCTAAAAAAAAAAAACTTCTTGAATGCAGTCTCCGTCCAGATTACAAACCGCCCAAGGTGGCCACCAGGGGCAAGGTCGAGAAGGTTGAGGCGCTCAACGTTGGCGACATCCACACCAGGCAGGTTGCGGAAGGCCTTGACGATCTTCGATCCCTCAGTGCCGTAGACAACGAGAGGCCCCTTGCGGTTGATGTATCGGCGGTTGCGCATCTTACCCTTGCCAGTTCGGATGCCAACAGAGTCCTGGGCCTTCTCAGCATCAGCATAGGCACCGGTCTGCTTCAGGATCTTGATGGCCTGAGAAGTCTTCTCGATGGACTCCGCCGAGTCAGAAATGACAAGGGGCATCTCAGGGACGGTTTCGATGCGGTGACCGCGGGCGAGGACAAGGGCTGGGACGGCGGTGGCGGCGAGGGCGGAGGTGACGGCGACACGTCGCATGTGGACGTTGACGCGGCGGTGCCACTTGCGCCAGGTCTTGGTGGGTGCGAACATACGTCCCCCACAGCACATGTTGCCGAAGGCCCCCTGGCCAGCGCGGTGTGTTCCGCCTCCAGGGACACGAGGAATACGTGACACCGCACGCCCCGTGCCCCAAGACTCGGCCGAGGTCTGGTGTCCGGCGCGACGGGAGACGGCGTAGGGCTGGCGCTTGTTGCAGGAGAGCAACCTGTGGGCTGAGCGGACAACGTCGGGGCGGATCGGCGAGCGGAAGACCTCGGCAAGGGCGAGGCCGGCGCAGTCGGTGGTCATGTCACCCTCCAGGGCCTTCACCGAGACGATGGGGCGGGTGTTGGTTGCCATGGCGGCTGCTGCTAGCAGGGGGCTGGGTGGCGCGGCGAGGGAATTGGGGCGGTCGCGCGATGGAGAGGGCTTATATATGTGGGATCGCTTAGGGTTTGGGTGTTGCCGTGTTCGTTGGGTTTAGCGAGGCAAGATCTAGGCCGTCGGTTCGGAGTGGGCCGGTCTTAGCGTTACTTTCATTTCATTTGACATGTTGATCATTTAACGTGCGCATGCTCAGATCATTCGCCCATTCTCATCTAAGAAAAAGATCATTCACTCATTTTGGTCAGACTAAATACTTTGGAAGCTCCTTCTGACATTGTTGTCAGCAAACTCATAGACGATATAAATCTATTTTGATTTTCAATAAATCTATTTTGATACTTGATCTTAGCGTTACTTTCACTAGTTGACCCGTTGCGCCAAATGACGCAGAGACCCGCTAAAGCCATGTTGTCGATGAAAATAATTTCATTTTGCAAGGACCTATTCGATATCAATAGTAGAAAGTTCTTTTTTTTAAACCATGGTATATTGGAAATATGGTTATTACACTGCGAAATCCGAGTTTGAAAAAAAATGTATAACATGCACAGACCAAGCATTATTTTAGTTGAAAATATGGTTATCATGGACCCGTTGTGCGTGCCAAATCATGCTAAATTCATGTGTGCAATGAAAAAAATATCCATTGTTTAATCTCCTCTAATAAGAAACATGGTGGACTGTTGTCTACAATAAGATGTATATACATACTTTAATTTGATAGCACAGACCCAATTTGGAATCATGTATGCAAATGGCAGAGACCCACCAACACATGTGCTTTGAAATAAAATCCATGTATCAATAGACTTGTTCATGGACAGGCATGCATGCCAACTTAAACGCCCGTGTGTACATTTATTTATTTACTTTTGTACGGGATAAGAGTTGGGTAAATGTAGGCGAGTATAGGTTGATAGTTCTGACATTTTTTAGTTGTTTTCGTCATCATCGGTGGAGGAAATATCAGTTACTCTTTGGGAGCTTTGCCTTTTCCATACTCTAATGCACCTGCATATTGGTTGGTTGTCTGAATGTTCGGAGTTTATGCTTGATCTCACTTGACGTACGGGTGGTATATTAATCTAGTCTTTGTGTTGCGGAAGAAAGACAGGGCGCAAGCTGTTTTAAGTTACGTGAACATTGCACACCACCACAAGTTAGGTCACTTATGGTAACAGGTATTTAGGTTCACATTTTAAAATGTCTTAGCAGGAACTGATGTCACTGAAACAACTTGAAAACTATTCGATACATCCAAAAGTTTTGCAAAATCGGACAATTTCCAAACAATAAAGCGCCATTTCAGCACAGGTTCTAAAGACTACATGTAACAGGCAGTTTTCCATCCTGCATTAGCAAGTACTGCCTCCATCAAGGCCTGAAAAAAGAAGAATGGGGTATTTATCTGTGAATCTGAATCGGAGAAGAAAAGAGTCGACTGCCATACAAAACTTCCTTTTCTAAGACTTGATATCTACTCCCTCCGTTCCAAATTACTCGTCGTGGTTTTAGTTCAAATTTGAACTAAAATCATGACGAGTAATTTGGAACGGAGGGAGTACAATGCAAGCGGAAAATTAGTTCAATAAAAGAAAACTATAGTGAATACTCCCTCCGGTCCTTTTTACTCTGCATATTAGGTTTGCCTGAAGTCAATCTCATCCAACTTTGACCAAGTTTATACAAAAAATTATTAACATTCACATAACAACACATTTATTATTAGATTTATCTCAGAATATATTTTCATATTATATTTATTAGATGTTATAGATGTTAATATTTTCTAATATAAATTTGGTCAAACTTAGAAAACTTTGACTTCAGACAAAGGTAATGTGCGGAGTCAAAAGGACCGGAGGGAGTACAATAGTAAAAAGTGTACGAAGAAGTCCCAAGAAAAAATAATCAAATCCTTTCATATTTTTATTTGTTTGTGGGGTAAAACCTTTCATATTACAATGTGTTGAAGATTTTCCCAACAATTAGATCAGCCATATACACAAGAGAGTCAATTGCCCATTCACTGGTCACCAAAAGAACAACAATTTAAGGAGCATAAGTTGACTAATTACAACTGCAGATAAGTTGACTACAAACCTTCCTGGCTATTACTATAGTAATCAATCAGCAACTCTAAGTACGGTAACAAAGCAAGTCTCCCGATTCTAATAACAACAACACTAAATTGCAAAGGCTTGTGTTACATTAATTTATCCCATTGTGCGCATGAAACAAATTGAACTGCTAGATATATTTTTCCAATCGACTATCGTATGAATTCCTCAACTTTTATCTGGAGATTTTGAAGTAGCAAAGTATTCCCACAACTTACAAAATTGGAAAGATCAAGGCTTTTGCTGAGATGGGAGCATTCATATGACATGTTAGTCTTCAAAATTGATCTCTAACTAAAAAAAGAGCTTGCTGAACTGAAAACATGTACTACATGCACAACTTCCGTTAGGAATGTGATAGTGGTTTAGAAACCTGATCCACTAGATGATTTAACCAGAACTGAAAGCAAACAATCTTATACATGAATACCTATATGGTTGTAATCAGAACTAAAACACATTATTTTAAACATGGGCGGGAAAGTATAAATGAGTGCAGTATTTGGGAGATTATGATGATGTACTAAACATAAATGTAACCAGTCAGCTTCTATAGGGAATGCAAATACTCATGGAATAAAAAAACAGAGCACATCTTTGCAGAAATAAGGTACATGTTTCCTTACCTGTAGGCAAAATGCAGCATGCTATTTTATTTCTTGCATCCCTTAGCATCCTGTAAAAATAAAATAAGAAGTCATGTTAGATGGTCTGTGAAAGCGGATACATGAATGGTACTGACATGATATATTTTCTGCCTGCTAGCAAATTTATTAAGCAAGATCATCAAATATTTCTTTATAGACCACATGTGAGTTTTGCCATCATTTTCAGGAGAGTTATTTTCAAATTTGTAATCTCAGGACTGACCAAGAGATACTCACATTAGTCAAAATAGGAATCCTAGGCGCTAAATTTGAGATGTCCATGATTACTCCGACGTAGTAACCAACTCATACTCTGTAAACTAAGTTTTTTTAAATACTTCAAAAAGAAGTGTACATGCAAGAATGTGTCTTTCATGGGTATGTTTACTTTTTCTAAAAGTGTATTCAAATGGGAGTAGTATGTAAAAAGGCTGAAGACTAATAATGTGGTATGCATATATCATAACTATTATGAATACACCGATAGGTGTAGAGAAGGCTGAATTGAAATGGCCGCAAATTTCCTCCAGCCACGAATGTAGCCATACCCATGATATCCAAAGAGCACCTTCTAGTTCTTGGTGAATACCTTGCGCGCGGTGGGGTCACAACCACTCTAGAAGAGAGTGGCAGCTAGGCGGGGCAGAGTAAGACCTGAGAGAGGGCTGCAGAGTGAAAGGAAGAGCAGAGTGGTGATTGTAGACTGATGATTATGAATAGAAACATACAAATCTAATAGATTTGACAAATCTAATTGATTTGTTATACTTATCCAATTTGTACATTTTGTAATATAATTCGGCACTAATTCCATTACACCATCTAGCATCATCTAGGATTTTAGCACCTCTAGCTCTAGTAGTCTAACAGAGCATAGAACTGAAAATAAATACTCAATTTAGGAAGTTTTTATGAACTGTACGCCACATAAGCAATGCCCTATGTGCTTGCAATCCGACAGCCATGTGATTTTCCCATTCTTCCAAAAGACCGTCGGTGCATCATTTTCACATAAAACTTGCACGCCCAGGCATTTTGTGCACAACTACGAAATGAGCAGTAAATTAGGAATGTATCGCCAGTCAAAATGAAGTCCACTACCCATAATGTTCGTAAAGAAATCAACATCATGAATCTCTTGGACTACCTTCCATTCAAGCTGACCATGAAGTTTTGCTGCTGGAATCCTCTTTGGAGATGTAACTGTCAAACATGATGAATATACATGCGCACACACACTGTAACGTGACAAGAGAGATCTTGTTTGGTAGTTTGCTCAGGCGGTAGTTAGGCCGTATCTCTTATCTGTTGTAACTAGCTAGATCTATCTCCTCCTTTTCTTTCTCCTCAAGATGTAACTTGGATTCTCCCCAAACCGAATGTATGCGCTATCAGGGTTATTGCGCCCCTGCTATATAACACGCAACACGTCCCCTCATGCGAGGTAAGATGTTTCCGCCTATTGCACATGGTAATCAGAGCCTTCTCTCTTCCCATCTAAAACCCTCCACAATTCCAACTGTGCCTAGCCATGTCTTCCTCCTCCGGTGCCTTCCAACCTAGCCTCAATGGCCAGGTCATCGAGAAGCTTTCTCGCACGAACTACGTGTTGTAGCGCACGCAGATCACGCCGCAACTGCGTGGCGCTGGTGTCTTCGGCTACGTCGACGGCACCTCACCGGAACCAGCTAAGCTCCTCTCCATCAAGGACAAGGACGACAAGGAGACCTTCGAGCCCAACCCTCTCCACCCTATCTGGGTCAGGGAGGATCAGCAGGTGCTCGACTACTTGCTGGCCAACCTCTCGAAAGAGGTGCTCATCACGGTGACCACGGTCACCAAGGCGCAGGCGCTCTGGACGATGCTGGCGAGCATGTACTCATCCCAGTCGCTAAGCCGCGCCAACAACATCCGCACCTTCCTCATCAACGCGCAGAAGGGCAATCAATCCATCGCACCCTACTTCGCCTCCATGTGTGATAGAGGCGAAGGTGTCCCGATTTTTCGATGAGATGGTGGCTATCATTTTCTGTGGGAGTCGACCTTGATGATTCGACTACGACCGTGCGAGACGTCGCGCCTTAGCAATCGCTAAACCAACTTCCGAGGGGTTATTTACCACGCCGGAGCACGATCAACCTGACCAAGAGGGTCTGTTTCCTGCGAGCAAACGAAGAACAAGCAAGAAACTGAGATTGCAATCTAGATATTGTGAATATAAGAGGAAAGCTTTATTAATGAAGGTGGAGTTCTGTGACGCCTTTGTATGGTCGTTGAACACAAACGAAGTACGCGAAGTTGCAGCTACGGCGAACTTTTAATCTAAACAAAACCCAAAGTCTAAACGATGCCCTAAGGGTTGTATATATGGAGGAGATGATGCGGAGCATCCTACGGTCATCCCCATGGACCTACCATCGTCTCATCAAGTGCCAAGAGGACCCATGACACGAGCACGAGCTAGAGCTCTCGAGACCGAGGTGACTTCTCTCCTTAGTGATATTACATATGATCCTCTCAAGACATGGCTACTACCTAAGTCCGAGATGTTGTGCATGATTAAGTATCAAGAGGACCCTCCCAAAGATGCACGTGAAGATGAACAAGTCCCCAAGTTCACGGATGAAGAGAACCAACGGAAGGAGTCAAGAACGCCTCCCAGGCCCCGAACATCCGGCCATGACCCCGGACATCCGTGTTGGGGAACGTAGTAATTTTAAAAAATTTCCTACGCACACGCAAGATCATGGTGATGCATAGCAACAAAAGGGGAGAGTATTTTCTACGTACCCTTGTAGACCGGCAACGGAAGTGTTGACACAACGTAGAGGAAGTAGTCGTACGTCTTCCTGATCCGACCGATCCAAGTACCGAACGTACGACACCTCCGAGTTCTGCACACGTTCAGCTCGAAGACAATCCCCGGACTCCGATCCAGCAAAGTGTCGGGGAAGGGTTCCGTCAGCACGACGGCGTGGTGACGATCTTGATGTTCTACTGTCGCAGGGCTTCGCCTAAGCACCACTACAATATTATCGAGGACTATGGTGGAAGGGGGCACCGCACACGGCTAAGAAAACGATCACGAGGATCAACTTGTGTGTCTAGAGGTGCCCCCCTGCCCCCGTATATAAAGGAGCAAGGGGGGGGGGGTGCGGCCGGCCCTAGGAGGAGGCGCGCAGGAGGAGTCCTACTCCTACCGGGAGTAGGACTCCCCCCTTTCCCTAGTTGGATTAGGAATTGGGGGGGAAGGAGGAGAGGGAAGAAAGGAAAGGGGGGCGCCGCCCCCCTCCTTGTCCAATTCGGACTTGGGGGGGGGGGGAGGGGCACGCGGCAGCCCCTAGGCCTCCTCTCCTCTTCCTCCACTAGGCCCATTAAGGCCCATTAGGTTACCGGGGGGTTCCGGTAACCTCCCGGTACTCCCGTAAAATGCCGATTTCACTCGGAACACTTTCGATGTCCAAACATAGGCTTCCAATATATCAATATTTATGTATCGACCATTTTGAGACTCCTCGTCATGTCCTTGATCACATCCGGGACTCCGAACAAACTTCGGTACATCAAAATATATAAACTCATAATGAAACTGTCATCGTAACGTTAAGCGTGCGGACCCTACGGGTTCGAGAACAATGTAGACATGACCGAGACATGTCTCCGGTCAATAACCAATAGCGGAACTTGGATGCTCATATTGGCTCCTACATATTCTACGAAGATCTTTATCGGTCAGACCGCATAACAGCATACGTTGTTCCCTTTGTCATCGGTATGTTACTTGCCCGAGATTCGGTCGTCGATATCTCAATACCTAATTCAATCTCGTTATCGGCAAGTCTCTTTATTTGTTTCGTAATACATCATCTCGCAACTAACTCATTAGTTGCAATGCTTGCAAGGCTTATGTGATGTGCATTACCGAGAGGGCCCAGAGATACCTCTCCGACAATCGAGGTGAGAAATCCTAATCTCGAAATACGCCAACCCAACATGTACCTTTGGAGACACATGTAGAGCTCCTTTATAATCACCCAGTTACGTTGTGACGTTTGGTAGCACACAAAGTGTTCCTCCGGCAAATGAGAGTTGCATAATCTCATAGTCATAGGAACATGTATAAGTCATGAAAAAAGCAATAGCAACATACTAAACGATCGGGTGCTAAGCTAATGGAATGGGTCATGTCAATCACATCATTCTCCTGATGATGTGATCCCGTTAATCAAATGACAACACATGTCTATGGTTAGGAAACATAACCATCTTCGATTAACGAGCTAGTCAAGTAGAGGCACACTAGTGACGTTTAGTTTGTCTATGTATTCACACAAGTATTATGTTTCCGGATAATACAATTCTAGCATGAATAATAAACATTTATCATGATATAAGGAAATAAATAATAACTTTATTATTGCCTCGAGGGCATATTTCCTTCAGTCTCCCACTTGCACTAGAGTCAATAATCTAGATTACACAACAATGATTTTAACACCCATGGAGCTTTGGTGCTGATCATGTTTTGCTCGTGGAAGAGGCTTAGTCAACGGGCCTGCTACATTCAGATCCGTATGTATCTTGAAAATCTCTATGTCTCCCACCTGGACTAGATCCCGGATGGAATTGAAGCGTCTCTTGATGTGCTTGGTTCTCTTGTGAAATCTGGATTCCTTTGCCAAGGCAATTGCAACAGTATTGTCACAAAAGATTTTTATTGGACCCGATGCACTAGGTATGACACCTAGATCGGATATGAACTCCTTCATCCAGACTCCTTCGTTTGCTGCTTCCGAAGCAGCTATGTACTCCACTTCACATGTAGATCCCGCCACAACGCTTTGTCTAGAACTGCACCAACTGACAGCTCCACCGTTTAATGTAAACACGTATCCGGTTTGCGATTTAGAATCGTCCGGATCAGTGTCAAAGCTTGCATCAACGTAACCATTTATGGTGAGCTCTTTGTCACCTCCATATACGAGAAACATATCCTTAGTCCTTTTCAGGTATTTCAGGATGTTCTTGTCCGCTGTCCAGTGATCCACTCCTGGATTACTTTGGTACCTCCCTGCTAGACTTATAGCAAGACACACATCAGGTCTGGTACATAGCATTCCATACATGATAGAGCCTATGGCTGAAGCATAGGGAACATCTTTCATTTTCTCTCTATCTTCTGCAGTGGTCAGGCATTGAGTCTTACTCAATTTCACACCTTGTAACACAGGCAAGAATCCTTTCTTTGCTTGATCCATTTTGAACTTTTTCAAAATTTTCTCAAGGTATGTGCTTTGTGAAAGTCCAATTAAGCGTCTTGATCTATCTTTATAGATCTAAATGCCCAATATTTAAGCAGCTTCACCGAGGTCTTTCATTGAAAAACTCTTATTCAAGTATCCCTTTATGCTATCCAGAAATTCTATATCATTTCCGATTAGTAATATGTCATCTACATATAATATCAGAAATGCTACAGAGCTCCCACTCACTTTCTTGTAAATACAGGCTTCTCCAAAAGTCTGTACAAAACCAAATGCTTTGATTACACTATCAAAGCGTTTATTCCAACTCCGAGAGGCTTGCACCAGTCCATAAATAGATCGCTGGAGCTTGCACACTTTGTTAGCTCCCTTTGGATCGACGAAACCTTCCGGTTGCATCATATACAACTCTTCTTCCAGAAATCCATTCAGGAATGCAGTTTTTACATCCATCTGCCAAATTTCATAATCATAAAATGCGGCAATTGCTAACATGATTTGGACAGACTTAAGCATCGCTACGGGTGAGAAGGTCTCATCGTAGTCAATCCCTTTAACTTGTCGAAAACCTTTTGCGACAAGTCGAGCTTTGTAGACAGTAACATTACCGTCAGCGTCAGTCTTCTTCTTGAAGATCCATTTATTCTCAATTGCTTACCGATCTTTGGGCAAGTCAACCAAAGTCCACACTTTGTTCTCATACATGGATCCCATTGCAGATTTCATGGCTTCAAGCCATTTTGCGGAATCTGGGCTCACCATCGCTTCTCCATAGTTCGTAGGTTCATCGTGATCTAGTAGCATGACTTCCAGAACAGGATTACCGTACCACTCTGGTGCAGATCTTACTCTGATTGATCTACGAGGTTCAGTAGTATCTTGTTCTGAAGTTTCATGATCATCATCATTAGCTTCCTCACTAATTGGTGTAGGTGTCACAGAAACCGTTTTCTGTGATGTACTACTTTCCAATAAGGGAGCAGGTACAGTTACCTCATCAAGTTCTACTTTCCTTTCACTCACTTCTTTCGAGAGAAACTCCTTCTCTAGAAAGTTCCCGAATTTAGCAACAAAAGTCTTGCCTTCGGATCTGTGATAGAAGGTGTATCCAATAGTTTCCTTTGGATATCCTATGAAGACACATTTTTCCGATTTGGGTTCGAGCTTATCAGGTTGAAGCTTTTTCACATAAGCATCGCAGCCCCAAACTTTCAGAAACGACAACTTTGGTTTCTTGCCAAACCACAGTTCATAAGGCGTCGTCTCAACGGATTTTTATGGTGCCCTATTTAACGTGAATGTGGCCGTCTCTAAAGCATAACCCCAAAATGATAGCGGTAAATTAGTAAGATACATCATAGATCGCACCATATCTAGTAAAGTACGATTACGACGTTCGGACACACCATTACGCTGTGGTGTTCCGGGTGGCGTGAGTTGCGAAACTATTCCGCATTGTTTCAAATGTACACCAAACTCGTAACTCAAATATTCTCCTCCATGATCAGATCGTAAGAATTTTATTTTCTTGTTACGATGATTTTCAACTTCACTCTGAAATTCTTTGAACTTTTCAAATGTTTTAGACTTATGTTTCATTAAGTAGATATACCCATATCTGCTTAAGTCATCTGTGAAGGTGAGAAAATAACGATATCCGCCACGAGCCTCAACATTCATCGGACCACATACATCTGTATGTATGATTTCCAACAAATCTGTTGCTCTCTTCATAGTACCGGAGAACGGTGTTTTGGTCATCTTGCCCATAAGGCACGGTTCGCAAGTACCAAGTGATTCATAATCAAGTGGTTTCAAAAGTCCATCAGTATGGAGTTTCTTCATGCGCTTTATACCGATATGACCTAAACGGCAGTGCCACAAATAAGTTGCACTATCATTATCAACTATGCATATTTTGGCTTCAACGTTATGAATATGTGTGTCACTACTATCAAAATTTAATAAGAATAGACCACTCTTCAAGGGTGCATGACCATAAAAGATATTACTCATATAAATAGAACAACCATTATTCTCTGATTTAAATGAATAACTGTCTCGCATCAAACAAGATCCAGATATAATGTTCATGCTTAACACTGTCACCAAATAACAATTATTTAGGTCTAATACTAATCCCGAAGGTAGATGTAGAGGTAGCGTGCCGACCGCGATCACATCGACTTTGGAACCATTTCCCACGCACATCGTAACCTCGTCCTTAGCCAATCTTCGCTTAATCCGCAGTCCCTGTTTCGAGTTGCAAATAATAGCAACAGAACCAGTATCAAATACCTAGGTGCTACTGCGAGCATTAGTAAGGTACACATCAATAACATGTATATCACATATACCTTTGTTCACCTTGCCATCCTTCTTATCCGCCAAATACTTGGGGCAGTTCTGCTTCCAGTGACCAGTCTGCTTGCAGTAGAAGCACTCAGTTTCAGGCTTAGGTCCAGATTTGGGTTTCTTCTCCTGAGCAGCAACTTGCTTGCTGTTCTTTTTGAAGTTCCCCTTCTTCTTCCCTTTGCCCTTTTTCTTGAAACTAGTGGTCTTGTTGACCATCAACACTTGATGCTCCTTTTTGATTTCTACCTCCGCAGCTTTCAGCATTGTGAAGAGCTCGGGAATTGTCTTATTCATCGCTTGCATATTATAGTTCATCACGAAGCTCTTGTAGCTAGGTGGAAGTGATTGGAGAATTCTGTCAATGACGCAATCATCTGGAAGATTGACTCCCAATTGAATCAAGTGATTATTATACCCAGACATTTTGAGTATATGCTCACTGACAGAACTGTTCTCCTTCATCTTGCAGCTATAGAACTTATTGGAGACTTCATATCTCTCAATCCGGGCATTTGCTTGAAATATTAACTTCAACTCCTGGAACATCTCATATGCTCCATGACATTCAAAACATCGTTGAAATCCCGATTCTAAGCCGTAAAGCATGGCACACTGAACTATCGAGTAGTCATCAGCTTTGCTCTGCCAGACGTTTATAACATCTGGTGTTGCTCCAGCAGCAGGCCTGGCACCCAGCGGTGCTTCCAGGACGTAATTCTTCTGTGCACAATGAGGATAATCCTCAAGTTACGGACCCAGTCCGTGTAATTGCTACCATCATCTTTCAACTTTGCTTTCTCAAGGAACGCATTAAAATTCAACGGAACAACATCACAGGCCATCTATCTACAATCAAACATAAACAAGCAAGATACTATCAGGTACTAAGTTCATGATAAATTTAAGTTCAATTAATCATATTACTAAAGAACTCCCACTTAGATAGACATCCCTCTAATCCTCTAAGTGATCACGTGATCCAAATCAATTAAACCATGTCCGATCATCACGTGAGATGGAGTAGTTTCATTGGTGAACATCACTATGTTGATCATATCTACTATATGATTCACGCTCGACCTTTTGGTCTCCGTGTTCTGAGGCCATATCTGTATATGCTTGGCTCGTCAAGTATAACCTGAGTATTCCACGTGTGCAACTGTTTTGCACTCGTTGTATTTGAACGTAGAGCCTATCACACCCGATCATCACGTGGTGTCTCAGCACGAAGAACTTTCGCAACGGTGCATACTCAGGGAGAACACTTCTTGATAATTAGTGAGAGATCATCTTAAAATGCTACCGTCAATCAAAGCAAGATAAGATGCCTAAACATCACATGCAATCAATATAAGTGATATGATATGGCCATCATCATCTTGTGCTTGTGATCTCCATCTTCGAAGCACCGTCATGATCACCATCGTCACCGGCGCGACACCTTGATCACTATTGTAGCATCGTTGTCGTCTCGCCAATCATATGCTTCCACGACTATCGCTACCGCTTAGTGATAAAGTAAAGCATTACAGCGCAATTGCATTGCATACAATAAAACGACAACCATATGGCTCCTGCCAGTTGCCGATAACTCGGTTACAAAACATGATCATCTCATACAATAAAATTTAGCATCATGTCTTGACCATATCACATCACAACATGCCCTGCAAAAACAAGTTAGACGTCCTCTACTTTGTTGTTGCAAGTTTTACGTGGCTGCTACGAGCTTAAGCAAGAACCAATCTTACCTACGCATCAAAACCACAACGATAGTTTGTCAAGTTGGTGATGTTTTAACCTTCGTAAGGACCGGGCGTAGCCACACTCGGTTCAACTAAAGTTGGAGAAACTGACACCCGCCAGCCACCTGTGTGCAAAGCACGTCGGTAGAACTAGTCTTGCGTAAGTGTACGCGTAATGTCGGTCCGGGCCGCTTCATCCAACAATACCGCCGAACCAAAGTATGACATGCTGGTAAGCAGTATGACTTATGTCGCCCACAACTCACTTGTGTTCTACTCGTGCATATAACATCAACACATAAAACCTAGGCTCTGATACCACTGTTGGGGAACGTAGTAATTTCAAAAAAATTCCTACGCACACGCAAGATCATGGTGATGCATAGCAACGAAAGGGGAGAGTGTTGTCTACGTACCCTTGTAGACCGGCAATGGAAGTGTTGACACAACATAGAGGAAGTAGTCATACGTCTTCCCGATCCGACCGATCCAAGTACCGAACGTACGGCACCTCCGAGTTCTGCACACGTTTAGCTCGATGACGATCCCCGGACTCCGATCTAGCAAAGTGTCGGGGAAGAGTTCCATCAGCACGACGGCGTGGTGACGATCTTGATGTTCTACTGTCGCAGGGCTTTGCCTAAGCACCACTACAATATTATCGAGGACTATGATGGAAGGGGGCACCGCACACGGCTAAGAAAACGATCACGAGGATCAACTTGTGTGTCTAGAGGTGCCCCCTGCCCCCGTATATAAAGGAGCAAGGGGGGTGCGGCCGACCCTAGGAGGAGGCGCGCAGGAGGAGTCCTACTCCTACCGGGAGTAGGACTCCCCCCCTTTCCCTAGCTGGATTAGGACTTGGGGGGAAGGAGGAGAGGGAAGAAAGGAAAGGGGGGCGCCGCCCCCCTCCTTGTCAGCCCCTAGGCCTCCTCTCCTCTTCCTCCACTAGGCCCATTAAGGCCCATTAGGTTACCGGGGGGTTCCGGTAACCTCCCGGTACTCCCGTAAAATGCCGATTTCACTCGAAACACTTCCGATGTCCAAACATAGGCTTCCAATATATCAATCTTTATGTATCGACCATTTCGAGACTCCTCGTCATGTTCGTGATCACATCCGGGACTCCGAACAAACTTCGGTACATCAAAATATATAAACTCATAATGACACTATCATCATAACGTTAAGCATGCGGACCCTACGGGTTTGAGAACAATGTAAACATGACCGAGACATGTCTCCGGTCAATAACCAATAGCGGAACCTGGATGCTCATATTGGCTCCTACATATTCTATGAAGATCTTTATCGGTCAGACCGCATAACAACATACGTTGTTCCCTTTGTCATCGGTATGTTACTTGCCCGAGATTCGATCGTCGGTATCTCAATACCTAGTTCAATCTCGTTACCGGCAAGTCTCTTTACTCGTTTCGTAATACATCATCTCGCAACTAACTCATTAGTTGCAATGCTTGCAAGGCTAATGTGATGTGCATTACCGAGAGGGCCCAGAGATACCTCTCCGACAATCGGGGTGGCAAATCCTAATCTCGAAATACGCCAACCCAACATGTACCTTTGGAGACACCTGTAGAGCTCCTTTATAATCACCCAGTTACGTTGTGACGTTTGGTAGCACACAAAGTGTTCCTCTGGCAAACGGGAGTTGCATAATCTCATAGTCATAGGAACATGTATAAGTCATGAAGAAAGCAATAGCAACATACTAAATGATAGGGTGCTAAGCTAATGGAATGGGTCATGTCAATCACATCATTCTCCTAATGATGTGATCCCGTTAATCAAATGACAACACATGTCTATGGATAGGAAACATAACCATCTTCGATTAACGAGCTAGTCAAGTAGATGCACACTAGTGACGTTTAGTTTGTCTATGTATTCACACAAGTATTATGTTTTCGGATAATACAATTCTAGCATGAATAATAAACATTTATCATGATATAAGGAAATAAATAATAACTTTATTATTGCCTCTAGGGCATATTTCCTTCAATCCGTTCCCTGGAGGTGTCACCTGCAGCAACAGACCAACAGCCAAGTCTACAAGGCCCAGACATCCGGGGACCGGCCCGGACGTCCGGCCCCGACCCGGAAATCCGGCCTCCCGCCCGGATATCCGGACACCACCGATCCAGAGGACAGAAGAGACGCCCCGTCAGCCCGGACATCCGGCCCCAGCCCCAGACATCCGGCTCCTCCCGAAGGCCCGGACATCCGGCCCAGCGCCCGGACGTCCGGCTCTGTCTGTTTGCGCACAATAAAGGGCCGAGGCACATGTACCCTTTCGCCCCTAGACTATATATACTCTCCTCCTACCTACGTTTTAGGGTTAGCATTGTGATAGCTCATTTGAGAGATAGAGCCTCACTCATCCACATCGGATCTACTCCTTGAGAGAGACCGCGGCCCCTCTTCGGAGAAGATCCCTTTGAATTCAATACCTCCTTGCGGAGAATACCATCAAGACCTCCTCACGGAGAAGATCGGTTACCATTTGTATCGTCCCGTGTTGATCGTGGATCTTGTACCTCCTTTGTGTTCATGGATGTAGAACATGTGTGACTTAATCTTGTTGGTTTGAGTGTTTCTCTTTGTGCCCCTTTGTGATTTCCCCTCGTGTTCTTCGTGTTCATCGCGGGATCCGCTCCTTTCATGAAAGATCGGCCCCTAGGGTTTCCACCCTACATCATCTTGGTATCAGAGCCACGTTGATCACAATTTCGGAGCCTCCCCATTGTGTTTCTAGCCTTGTTTTTGTTGATTTTGTCCCTAATTCGAAAATTTCCCCACAAAAATAGCCCTAATTTTTTTGTGATTTGTTGGTGTGATGAAGTTTTGTTGGATTTGATTCGCGGATTTCATGTGTTGCAGGTAGATCTAGCTTTCCATCCACTTTTCCCCAATTTCCATCCACAAATTTCTTTGAATTTTGCCCGGATTTGATCTCTCCATGCGAAGATCTTTGAGTTCGTCCACAGATCCAGAGCCCGGACATCCGGCCCGACAGGCCGGACATCCGGCACCCCAGACATCCGGCCATCACGCCCGGACATTCGGCCCCTGGCAGCATCACTTCCTTCCACCGCCCTGTTTTCCGTCCAAATTTTGCCCAATTTTGTTCCAGAGCCCACATACACTCCCGCATACCACCACCACTTTCGCGTAGCACCACCATATACCACATACACCACCATCGCTTACCACTACCAACTCTAACAATTTTGTCCCGTTTTGCTTTGAGAATTTGAGTTGCGGTTTCATTTCCTATTGTGTTTCGGCTATTTAGGTACGGTTCGACATCAACATCACCGCCGCTCATCTTCGCCACGGACGCGTCATCAATAACAACCATCTCGGCTATATCATCTTGGTATTCGTGCCACCCTTTTCACACCATACCGTAAGCAAGAACGATAACCTCATCTTGGTATGGTGATACATCATTCTTGCCATTACATTGATAGCCATCATAGCCTTACTCTTTTGCGTCGCTTACCCATCGAGACTAGCCTTTGAGTATTGCCGGCAACGTGACTTGTGCACATTAGTGATCATACTTCCCATAGCATACAAACAAACATTGGTGTATATCTTGGTATCATCTCTTGTGTCACAAGGTTATCATCGCATACACAATTGCTATCTTGGTTCGTGAAGCATTGCATGAGAAAAGAGCTCAAACACAAAGAGCCAAACAAGCTTTTAAGCAAAAGGGAAAGATAAGCAAAGAACTTTTAAGCAAGAACCATAGCATCATACAACATTAAGATTGTCATACTAGATCATCTTGGATCATATCATCGAAACACCATACATAGAGCATACTTGGGATAGAAGTCGTTGCATTTTTGCTTAGTAGGTTGTGCACAAGTCTTCGTATCCGCCTATTGTGCAATCGTGCTAGCGTCTCTCTAGTGTTGTGCAACAAGAGCATTTTCGTGGATTCCACATTTTGGCTCATCCTTGGTTGCACGACCCTACTTATCTCTTTGCGTGTGTGTTTTCGTGTACCTTATATTGCTTGGTCTACTTGTTGCATTGCAAACTTGCGAATCTTTTCCAACATTCTTGAAGCTCACTAATAATTGCATCAAATTTTGTGCCACCATCCTAACCAAGCTCCACCATAAGCTTTTACTTGTGTAGGTGTGAGAATCCGACAAGAATTGGTACCAATTGTGCTATTTCCTTGTTCCACATTGAAGTGATCTTTGATCCATCTTCAACATCGGTCAAGGTACATTTGGTATACATTCTTCTCTTTCTCCCACTCACATATTTCTCTTGGAATGATGGATAGGCCAAGTACTTCTACCAACCCACTCTTCATCGGGCAAGACGACGACATGAACTCCTACGTCACAAAGAGCCACCTCTTTGGTGCACAACGTGCTTTGCATCAAGAGCAACAAGCAATGAGTGAACACATCGACAACCTCGCCACCGACTTGCGACTCTCCGAGCAACGTACAAGGGATTACTTCGACCACAAGCTCGACGACCACAAGCAAGAGAACGATGCAAGAATGGATGAGATTCTTGCTTTGTTGCTCAACCGCTCTTCTTCCACTTCGTCCTCATCAAGACGGAGCCGCTCAAGTCGACACTCCGACTACACCATCTCCGGCTCAAGTACTCCGACATCAAACACTCTTCGTCATGCCGTGCACCAAGATCATCAAGCCAACCGCAAACCTCTACACGACAACAACTCTCAAGAACAACGTCATCGCCAAAACCAAGCTACCTTTGTGCAAGCACGAGAACAGCAACACCAATGCCAACACGAAGAGGAAGAGTGAGCACGTCTACACCAAGAAGCACAAGATGCCGAGGCACAATGTCAAGAGAAACAATTACGAGATGCTCAAGCACTTGAGGCGCAACAAGCCCTCCGAGAATCAAGTCGAGTCGTAGACAACCGAGTCCGACAAGCTCGTGAACATGAAGAAGCACTTCACGAAGAAGTTCACGAACAAAGATATCAAGCCCGCGTGCAACATCAAGCTCGAAAAGTTCCTCCACAAGCTCGCCAAGAACATCAAGTTCAACAACAACAAGAAGACAATGGAAATCCTCCACGGCAAGAGCAAGTTGTGAGAGACGATCCTCCTCATTAAGGACGTCATCATCCCCGACCCGAACACAATGAAGAGCAACACTACGGCAAGCTAAAGTTCACCATGCCCAAGTTCAATGGAAGCAATGATCCCGAAGAGTACCTTTCATGGGAATTGAAGGTCGACAAAATCTTCCGCTTGCACAACTATGAAGAAGAGAATAAGATCGCGATGGCATCCCTTGAGTTCCAAGACTATGTCCTCATTTGGTGGGAACAAGTCATTGAGTGCCGAGAGGCAAAAGGTGAACCACCCATCACTACTTGGGCGCAAATGAAGGATGTCATGAGAGCATGCTTCGTGCCTACCTACTACAACCGTGACCTCTTCAAGAAACTCCAACTACTCAAGCAAGGAACCAAGAGAGTTGAAGAGTACTACAAGGAAATGGAGATTGCAATGATACGAGCCAATGTCACGGAAGATGATGAGCAAACTATGACACATTTCTTGAATGGACTCAATCACCCCATCAAGAAGATCGCCGACTTCCAACCATACTCGAACCTCATCGAGCTAGTGCATCAAGCCACCAAGGCGGAACGTCAAGTGCAAGATGACTTCAAATATGCCAAGTTCTCATCCAAGTCATACGGCTTCTCCAACACCCAAGCTCCAACGACTCCAACACCGTCTACCTCAACCAAGCCTTCTACAAACAACGTCGACAAGTTGAGTTATAAGAAAGCTTCGACAACCCCAAGTCATCTTCCTACAACGAGCAACTTCAAGCCGAGAGCTTCATCATCATCTACCCCAACCGATGAGACCGTCAAGACAAGTTCCTTCAAATGCTTCACATGTGGAGGACGAGGCCACAAGTCCTTTGAGTGTACCAACAAGCAAACCATGATCCTCAACAACGATGGTACATACGAATCCATGAGCGAAGGAGAAACGGAAACACTTGAGCAAGTTGCCATGCACCGGCAAGTGAACGATGAAGATGAACAAGTCTTTTGTGATGAAGATTCAAGTCCCGCTCTTGTTGTCTCCAAGGTATTAACCCTTCAACATCACCAAGAAGAATACCAAAGATGCCATATCTTTCATACCAAGGCCGGCATCAATGGAAGGTCCGTCAAGGTCATCGTTGATGGAGGGAGTATCCATAACTTAGCAAGTGAAGAACTTTGCTCCAAGCTCCAATTGCCCAAGACGAAGCACCCACATCCCTACAAAGTTCAGGCTAAGCGACTCCGGCACTATTCAAGTCGAGCATAGAGTGCAAGTCTCCTTCAAAATCGGAGCTTACGAAGACACTTTGGACTGTGATGTCGTTCCAATGACCGTTTGCCACCTTCTCCTTGGTCGACCATGGCAATTTGATAGAGGTGTCATCCGCTAAATGAACCACTACATCTTTAAAATGAAAGGAAAGGAGTACATACTTCGCCCTATGTCTCCAAGCCAAGTGATCGCCGACAAGCAAGCCACCCTCGTGGAGAGAATAGTGAGAGAGCGAACCACCAACAAGAGAGTGAGCGCCACAAGCCCAAATTGAGCGCCTCCACGATGAGCGACAATAAGAACTTAGTTCTATTTGCCACCAAAAGTGAGATAAGAGGAGTGTGTGAGAACCCATCTAGTGTGATACACTACATCCTTTTGTGCAAGGACGACGCAACACAAGCTAACACCTCTCACACTCTACCTCTAGTGTTGTCTTCGCTTTTGCAGGAATTCCAAGATGTTTTCCCCGACAAGCTACCTCCGGGACTACCTCCACTACGAGGCATCGAGCACCGCATCGACCTCATCCCCGGAGCACCTCTTCCGAACAAAGCTCCCTCCCGCGTCAACCCCGAAGAAACCAAAGAAATACAAAGGCAAGTAAAGCATCTCATAGACCATAGACATGTGCGCGAAAGTTTGAGTCCTTGTGCCATTCCGGTCATTCTTGTGCCAAAACGAGACGGTATCTTTCACATGTGCTCCGATTGTAGACCTATCAATGCTATCACCGTTCGCTATAGGTATCCCATTCCACGCCTTGATGATATGCTTGATGAACTTAGCAGTGCCACTATATTTTCCAAAATTGATCTTAAAAGTGGTTACAATCAAATCCGCATACAAGAGGGTGATGAATGGAAAGCCGCTTTCAAAACAAAGTTTGGTTTGTATGAGTGGTTAGTCATGCCTATGGGTCTATCGGAAGCACCAGGTACTTTTATGTGTCTTATGAATCATGTCTTTCGCCCTTACATTGGTGAGTTTGTTGTGGACTACTTCGATGATATCCTTGTTTATAGAAAATCTCTTAAAGACCATGTCACCCATGTTCGAACCGTTTTGCAAACCCTTCGAAAAGAGCGTCTCTATGCTAACATGAAAAGTGCCTCTTTGGCGTTGATAAGCTCATTTTCTTGGGTTTTGTTGTTTCCTCTAAGGGTGTTCATGTTGATGACTCTAAGATCAATGCTATTAAAACTTGTCCACAACCAACCAACTTGCATCAAGTGCATAGCTTCCTTGGTTTAGCCGGTTTCTACCGTAGATTTGTGAAGGACTTTAGCACCATTGCTTCACCTTTGCATGCTTTGAGCAAGAAAAATGTGCCTTTTGTTTGGGGTGAAGGAAATATACCCTAGAGGCAATAATAAAGTTATTATTTATTTCCTTGTATCATGATAAATGTTTATTATTCATGCTATAATTGTATTAACCGGAAACATAATACTTGTGTGAATACATAGACAAACAGAGTGTCACTAGTATGCCTCTACTTGACTAGCTCGTTGATCAAAGATGGTTATGTTTCCTAGCCATAGACATGAGTTGTCATTTGATTAACGGGATCACATCATTAGGAGAATGATGTGATTTACTTGACCCATTCCGTTAGCTTAGCAATTGATCATTTAGTATGTTGCTATTGCTTTCTTCATGACTTATACATGTTCCTATGACTATGAGATTATGCAACTCCCGTTTATCGGAGGAACACTTTGTGTGCTACCAAACGTCACAACGTAACTGGGTGATTATAAAGGTGCTCTACAGGTGTCTCCAAAGGTACATGTTGGGTTGGCGTATTTCGAGATTAGGATTTGTCACTCCGATTATCGGAGAGGTATCTCTGGGCCCTCTCGATAATGCACATCACTTAAGCCTTCCAAGCATTGCAGCTAATGAGTTAGTTGCGGGATGATGTATTATAGAACGAGTAAAGAGACTTGCCAGTAACGAGATTGAACTAGGTATTAAGATACCAACGATTGAATCTTGGGCAAGTAACATACCGATGACAAAGGGAACAACGTATGTTGTTATGCCGTTTGACCGATAAAGATCTTCGTAGAATATGTAGGAGCCAATATGAGCATCCAGGTTTCACTATTGGTTATTGACCGGAGACGTGTCTCGGTCATGTCTACATTATTCTCGAACCCGTAGGGTCCACACGCTTAACGTCACGATGACAGTTTCATTATGAGTTTATATGTTTTGATGTACCGAAGGTTGTTCGGAGTCCCGGATGTGATCACGGACATGACTAGGAGTCTCGAAATGGTCGAGACATGAAGATTGATATATTGGAAGCCTATGTTTGGACATCCGAAGTGTTCCGGGTGAAATCGGCATTTTACCGGAGTACCGGGAGGTTACCGGAACCCCCCGGTAACCTAATGGGCCTTAATGGGCCTAGTGGAGGAAGTGGAGAGGAGGCCAAGGTGCATCCGCGTGCCCCTCCTCCCCAAGTATGAATTGGACAAGGAGGGGGGCGCGCGGCGCCCCCCTTTCCTTTCCCCTCTCTCTCTCCTTCCCCCCAAGTCCTAGTCCAACATGGAAAAGGGGGGAGTCCTACTCCCGGTAGGAGTAGGACTCCTCCTGGCGCGCCCCTTGCCTGGCCGCACCTCCTCCCCCTTGCTCCTTTATATACGGGGGCAGGGGTCACCCCATAGTCACAACAATTGATCATTGATCTCTTAGCCGTGTGCGGTGCCCCCCTCCACCATAATCCTCGATAATATTGTAGCGGTGCTTAGGCGAAGCCCTGCGACAGTAGGACATCAAGATCGTCACCACGCCGTCATGCTGATGGAACTCTTCCCCGACATTCTGCTGGATCAGAGTCCGGGGATCGTCATCGAGCTGAACGTGTGCTAGAACTCGGAGGTGCCGTAGTTTCAGTGCTTGATCGGTCGGGCCGTGAAGACGTATGACTACATCAACCGCGTTGTTATAAAGCTTCCGTTTTCGGTCTACGAGGGTACGTGGACAACACTCTCCCCTCTCGTTGCTATGCATCACCATGATCTTGCGTGTGCGTAGGAATTTTTTTGAAATTGCTACGTTCCCCAACAGTGGCATCAGAGCCAGGTTTTATGCGTTGATGTTATATGCACGAGTAGAACACAAGTGAGTTGTGGGCGATATAAGTCATACTGCTTACCAGCATGTCATACTTTGGTTCGGCGGTATTGTTGGATGAAGCGGCCCGGACCGACATTACGCGTACGCTTACGCGAGACTGGTTCTACCGACGTGCTTTGCACACAGGTGGCTGGCGGGTGTCAGTTTCTCCAACTTTAGTTGAACCGAGTGTGGCTACGCCCGGTCCTTGCGAAGGTTAAAACAGCACCAACTTGACAAACTATCGTTGTGGTTTTGATGCGTAGGTAAGAACGGTTCTTGCTAAGCCCATAGCAGCCACGTAAAACTTGCAACAACAAAGTAGAGGACGTCTAACTTGTTTTTGCAGGGCATGTTGTGATGTGATATTGTCAAGACATGATGCTAAATTTTATTGTATGAGATGATCATGTTTTGTAACCGAGTTATCGGCAACTGGCAGGAGCCATATGGTTGTCGCTTTATTGTATGCAATGCAATCACCCTGTAATGCTTTACTTTATCACTAAGCGGTAGCGATAGTCGTAGAAGCATAAGATTGGCGAGACGAGAACGATGCTACGATGGAGATCAAGGTGTCACGCCGGTGACGATGGTGATCATAACGGTGCTTCGGAGATGGAGATCACAAGCACAAGATGGTGATGGCCATATCATATCACTTATATTGATTGCATGTGATGTTTATCTTTTATGCATCTTATCTTGCTTTGATTGACGGTAGCATTATAAGATGATCTCTCACTAAATTTAAAGATAAAAGTGTTCTCCCTGAGTATGCACCGTTGCCAAAGTTCGTCGTGCCCAGACACCACGTGATGATCGGGTGTGATAAGCTCTATGTCCATCTACAATGGGTGCAAGCCAGTTTTGCACACGCAGAATACTCAGGTTAAACTTGACGAGCCTAGCATATGCAGATATGGCCTCGGAACACTGAGACCGAAAGGTCGAGCGTGAATCATATAGTTGATATGATCAACATAGTGATGTTCACCATTAAAAACTACTCCATTTCACGTGATGATCGGTTATGGTTTAGTTGATTTGGATCATGTGATCACTTAGAGGATTAGAGGGATGTCTTTCTAAGTGGGAGTTCTTAAGTAATATGATTAATTGAACTTATGAACTTAGTACCTGATAGTATCTTGCTTGTTTATGTTTGATTGTAGATAGATGGCCCATGCTATTGTTCCATTGAATTTTAATGCGTTCCTTGAGAAAGCAAAGTTGAAAGATGATGGTAGCAATTACACGGACTGGGTCCGTAACTTGAGGATTATCCTCATTGCTGCACAGAAGAATTACGTCCTGGAAGCACCGCTGGGTGCCAGGCCTGCTGTTGGAGCAACACCAGATGTTATGAACGTCTGGCAGAGCAAAGCTGATGACTACTCGATAGTTCAGTGTGCCATGCTTTACGGCTTAGAATCGGGATTTCAACGATGTTTTGAATGTCATGGAGCATATGAGATGTTCCAGGAGTTGAAGTTAATATTTCAAGCAAATGCCCGGATTGAGAGATATGAAGTCTCCAATAAGTTCTACAGCTGCAAGATGGAGGAGAACAGTTCTGTCAGTGAGCATATACTCAAAATGTCTGGGTATAATAATCACTTGATTCAACTGGGAGTTAATCTTCCGGATGATAGCGTCATTGACAGAATTCTCCAATCACTGCCACCAAGCTATAAGAGCTTCGTGATGAACTATAATATGCAAGGGATGAACAAGACAATTCCTGAGCTCTTCGCAATGCTAAAGGCTGCGGAGGTAGAAATAAAGAAGGAGCATCAAGTGTTGATGGTCAACAAGACCAGTAGTTTCAAGAAAAAGGGCGAATGGAAGAAGAAGGGGAACTTCAAGAAGAACAGCAAGCAAGTTGCTGCTCAGGAGAAGAAACCCAAATCTGGACCTAAGCCTGAAACTGAGTGCTTCTACTGCAAGCAGACTGGTCACTGGAAGCGGAACTACCCCAAGTATTTGGCGGATAAGAAGGATGACAAGGTGAACAAAGGTATAAGTGATATACATGTTATTGATGTGTACCTTACTAGAGCTCGCAGTAGCACCTGGGTATTTGATACTGGTTCCGTTGCTAACATTTGCAACTCGAAACAGGGACTACGGATTAAGCGAACAGTGGCGAAGGACGAGGTGACGATGCGCGTGGGAAATAGTTCCAAAGTCGATGTGATCGCGGTCGGCACGCTACCTCTACATCTACCTTCGGGATTAGTATTAGACCTAAATAATTGTTATTTGGTGCCAGCGTTGAGCATGAACATTATATCTGGATCTTGTTTGATGCGAGACGGTTATTCATTTAAATCAGAGAATAATGGTTGTTCTATTTATATGAGTAATATCTTTTATGGTCATGCACCCTTGAAGAGTGGTCTATTCTTATGAATCTTGATAGTAGTGACACACATATTCATAATGTTGAAGCCAAAAGATGCAGAGTTGATAATGATAGTGCAACTTATTTGTGGCACTGCCGTTTAGGTCATATCGGTGTAAAGCGCATGAAGAAACTCCATACTGATGGACTTTTGGAACCACTTGATTATGAATCACTTGGTACTTGCGAACCGTGCCTCATGGGCAAGATGACTAAAACACCATTCTCCGGTACTATGGAGAGAGCAACAGATTTGTTGGAAATCATACATACAGATGTATGTGGTCCGATGAATGTTGAGGCTCGTGGCGGATATCGTTATTTTCTCACCTTCACAGATGATTTAAGCAGATATGGGTATATCTACTTAATGAAGCATAAGTCTGAAACATTTGAAAAGTTCAAAGAATTTCAGAGTGAAGTTGAAAATCATCGTAACAAGAAAATAAAGTTTCTACGATCTGATCGTGGAGGAGAATATTTGAGTTACGAGTTTGGTCTATATTTGAAACAATGTGGAATAGTTTCGCAACTCACGCCACCCGGAACACCACAGCGTAATGGTGTGTCCGAACATCGCAATCGTACTTTACTAGATATGGTGCGATCTATCATGTCTCTTACAGATTTACCGCTATCATTTTGGGGTTATGATTTAGAGACGGCCGCATTCACGTTAAATAGGGCACCATCAAAATCCGTTGAGACGACGCCTTATGAACTGTGGTTTGGCAAGAAACCAAAGTTGTCATTTCTGAAAGTTTGGGGTTGCGATGCTTATGTGAAAATGCTTCAACCTGATAAGCTCGAACCCAAATCGAAGAAATGTGTCTTCATAGGATACCCAAAGGAGACTGTTGGGTACACCTTCTATCACAAATCCGAAGGCAAGACATTCGTTGCTAAGAATGGATCCTTTCTAGAGAAGGAGTTTCTCTCGAAAGAAGTGAGTGGGAGGAAAGTAGAACTTGATGAGGTAACTATACCTGCTCCCTTATTGGAAAGTAGCACATCACAGAAACCGGTTTCTGTGACACCTACACCAATTAGTGAGGAAGCTAATGATAATGATTATGAAACTTCAGATCAAGTTACTACCGAACCTCGTAGATCAACCAGAGTAAGATCTGCACCAGAGTGGTACGGTAATCCTGTACTGGAAGTCATGCTACTAGATCATGATGAACCTACGAACTATGAAGAAGCGATGGTGAGCCCAGATTCCGCAAAATGGCTAGAAGCCATGAAATCTGAGATGGGATCCATGTATGAGAACAAAGTGTGGACTTCGGTTGACTTGCCCGTTGATCGGCAAGCAATTGAGAATAAATGGATCTTCAAGAAGAAGACTGACGCTGATGGTAATGTTACTGTCTATAAAGCTCGACTTGTTGTGAAAGGTTTTCGACAAGTTCAAGGGATTGACTACGATGAGACCTTCTCACCCGTAGCGATGCTTAAGTCTGTCCAAATCATGTTAGCAATTGCCGCATTTTATGATTATGAAATTTGGCAGATGGATGTCAAAACTGCATTCCTGAATGGATTTCTGGAAGAAGAGTTGTATATGATACAACCGGAAGGTTTTGTCGATCCAAAGAGAGCTAACAAAGTGTGCAAGCTCCAGCGATCCAATCATGGACTGGTGCAAGCCTCTCGGAGTTGGAATAAACTCTTTGATAGTGTGATCAAAGCATTTGGTTTTGTACAGACTTTTGGAGAAGCCTGTATTTACAAGAAAGTGAGTGGGAGCTCTGTAGCATTTCTGATATTATATGTGGATGACATATTACTGATTGGAAATGATATAGAATTTCTGGATAGCATAAAGGGATACTTGAATAAGAGTTTTTCAATGGAAGACCTCGGTGAAGCTGCTTACATATTGGGCATTAAGATCTATAGATATAGATCAAGACGCTTAATTGGACTTTCACAAAGCACATACCTTGACAAAGTTTTGAAGAAGTTCAAAATGGATCAAGCAAAGAAAGAGTTCTTGCCTGTGTTACAAGGTGTGAAGTTGAGTAAGACTCAATGTTCGACCACCACAGAAGATAGAGAGAAAATGAAAGAAGTTCCCTATGCTTCAGCCATAGGCTCTATCATGTATGCAATGCTGTGTACCAGACCTGATGTGAGCCTTGCTATAAATCTAGCAGGGAGGTACCAAAGTAATCCAGGAGCGGATCACTGGACAGCGGTCAAGAACATCCTGAAGTATCTGAAAAGGACTAAGGATATGTTTCTCGTATATGGAGGTGACAAAGAGCTAATCGTAAATGGTTACGTTGATGCAAGCTTTGACACTGATCCGGACGATTCTAAATCACAAACCGGATACGTGTTTACATTAAATGGTGGAGCTGTCAGTTGGTGCAGTTCTAAACAAAGCATCATGGCGGGATCTACATGTGAAGCGGAGTACATAGCTGCTTCAGAAGCAGCAAATGAAGGAGTCTGGATGAAGGAGTTCATATCCGATCTAGGTGTCATACCTAGTGCATCAGGTCCAATAAAAATCTTTTGTGACAATACTGGTGCAATTGCCTTGGCAAAGGAATCCAGATTTCACAAGAGAACCAAGCACATCAAGAGACGCTTCAATTCCATTCAGGATTTAGTCCAAGTGGGAGACATAGAAATTTGCAAGATACATACGGATCTGAATGTTGCAGACCCGCTGACTAAGCCTCTTCCACGAGCAAAACATGATCAGCACCAAGGCTCCGTGGGTGTTAGAATCATTACTGTGTAATCTAGATTATTGACTCTAGTGCAAGTGGGAGACTGAAGGAAATATGCCCTAGAGGCAATAATAAAGTTATTATTTATTTCCTTGTATCATGATAAATGTTTATTATTCATGCTAGAATTGTATTAACCGGAAATATAATACTTGTGTGAATACATAGACAAACAAAGTGTCACTAGTATGCCTCTACTTGACTAGCTCGTTGATCAAAGATGGTTATGTTTCCTAGGCATAGACATGAGTTGTCATTTGATTAACGGGATCACATCATTAGGAGAATGATGTGATTGACTTGACCCATTCCGTTAGCTTAGCACTTGATCGTTTAGTATGTTGCTATTGCTTTCTTCATGACTTATACATGTTCCTATGACTATGAGATTATGCAACTCCCGTTTACTGGAGGAACACTTTGTGTGCTACCAAACGTCACAACGTAACTGGGTGATTATAAAGGTGCTCTACAGGTGTCTCCAAAGGTACATGTTGGGTTGGCGTATTTCGACATTAGGATTTGTCACTCCGATTGTCGGAGAGGTATCTCTGGGCCCTCTCGGTAATGCACATCACTTAAGCCTTGCAAGCATTGCAGCTAATGAGTTAGTTGAGGGATGATGTATTACAGAACGAGTAAAGAGACTTGCCGGTAACGAGATTGAACTAGGTATTAAGATACCGACGATCGAATCTCGGGCAAGTAACATACCGATGACAAAGGGAACAACGTATGTTTTTATGCGGTCTGACCGATAAAGATCTTCGTAGAATATGTAGGAGCCAATATGAGCATCCAGGTTCCGCTATTGGTTATTGACCGGAGACGTGTCTCGGTCATTTCTACATTGTTCTCGAACCCGTAGGGTCCGCACGCTTAATGTTATGATGAAAGTTTCATTATGAGTTTATATGTTTTGATGTACCGAAGGTTGTTCGGACTCCCGGGTGTGATCACGGACATGACGAGGAGTCTCGAAATGGTCGAGACATGAAGACTGATATATTGGAAGCCTATGTTTGGACATCGGAAGTGTTCCGGGTGAAACCGACATTTTACCGGAGTACCGGGAGGTTACTGGAACCCCCCGGTAACCTAATGGGCCTTAATGGGCCTAGTGGAGGAAGTGGAGAGGAGGCCAAGGGGCAGCCGCGCGCCCCTCCCCCCATGTCCAAATTGGACAAGGAGGGAGGGCGCCCCCCTTTCCTTTCCCCTCTCTCTCTCCTCCCCCCAAGTCCTAGTTCAACATGGAAAAGGGGGAGTCCAACTCCCGGTAGGAGTAGGACTCCTCCTGGCGCACCCCTTGCCTGGCTGTACCTCCTCCCCTTGCTCCTTTATATACGGGGGCAGGGGGGCACCCCATAGACACAAAAATTGATCATTGATCTCTTAGCCGTGTGCGGTGCCCCCCTCCACCATAATCCTCGATAATATTGTAGCGGTGCTTAGGCGAAGTCCTGCGACGGTAGAACATCAAGATCATCACCACGTGGTCGTGCTGACGGAACTCTTCCTCGACATTCTACTGGATCAGAGTGTGGGGATCGTCATCGAGCTGAACGTGTGCTAGAACTCGGAGGTGCCGTAGTTTCAGTGCTTGATCGGTCGGGCCGTGAAGACGTACGACTACATCAACCGCGTTGTTATAACGCTTCCATTTTCAGTCTACAAGGGTACGTGGACAACACTCTCCCCTCTCGTTGCTATGCATCACCATGATCTTGCGTGTGCGTAGGAAATTTTTTAAAATTGCTACGTTCCCCAACATGGGGACCATCCCAAGATACCGCATTTAACGAGCTTAAGAATTTGCTTACTAATGCTCCCGTGCTTGCATTACCCAACTTTGACAAACCCTTTGAGATCCATTGTGATGCTAGCGGTAATGGCATAGGAGATGTGTTAACGCAAGATAAGCACCCCATAGCTTACTTTAGTGAGTAACTTTCCGGAGCGCAACTCAATTACCCCATCTATGACAAAGAGTTATATGCTTTAGTGCGAGTTTTGCATGAATGGGAACATTATCTTCGCCCTCATGAATTTATCATTCATACCGATCATGAAACGCTTAAATACCTTAAGGGTCAAACTAAGTTGAACAAGTGTCATGCTAAGTGGAGTGAATTCATTGAGTCTTTTCCTTATGTCATCAAGTACATCAAAGGCAAGGAAAATGTTGTGGCAGGCGCTCTTTCCCGCATATGCATGCTTGTTACTCAACTTGAATTGGATGTCATTGGCTTTGAGCACATAAAAGACTTGTATGCGCATGATCCCACTTTTGCTACTCCTTATGCCAAATGTTTGACGCATACATCTTGAGAACTGTATTACATCAAAGATGGATATCTTATGAGAGCTAATAAACTTTGCATCCCCGAGTCTTCTCTTCGTTTGTTACTTTTGCAGGAATCTCATGGAGGAGGACTAATGGGACATTTTGGATGCGACAAGACTTTTGCTATGCTCTCCAAGAACTATTACTGGCCCAAGATGTTCCACGAAGTCAACCGCTTCACCAACCGATGCTCTACATGTCGCAAAGCTAAGTCTAAAGCTCAATCCCATGGACTTTATATGCCTCTCCCAATTCCATATCAACCATGGGAAGATATTAGCATGGATTTTGTACTTGGTTTGCCTAGAACTCGAAATGGAAAAAATTCAGTATTTGTTGTTGTGCATCTATTCTCTAAGATGGCACATTTCATTCCTTGCAACAAGATAGACGATGCTTCACATGTTGCCAATCTCTTTTGTAGGGACATATTGCGTCTACATGGAGTGCCAAAGACGATTGTCTCAGACCGCGACATCAAGTTCCTAAGCTACTTTTGTAAGACCCTATGTGCCAAGCTTGGAATCAAGCTACTCTTCTCCATGGCTTACCATCCTCAAACCGACGGCCAAACGGAGGTGACCAACCGCACACTCTCCGCCCTACTTCGAGTGATAATCAAGAAGAACATCAAGGAGTGGGAGGAGTGTCTACCTATCACCGAGTTCACCTACAACTGCGCAAGACACTCAACTACTGGCAAGTCCCCTTTCGAGGTCGTCTACGGATTCAACCCATTGTCCCCTTTGGACATTCTACCTCTACCACTACACGAGCGCATCAATATGGACACAAGTGCACGTGTGAACCATGTCAAGAAGGTGCATGAAGATACAAGGCACACCATCGAGCGCCAAGTACAATGACTTGCGACCAAGTGCAACATCAACAAGCACCCCATGGTATTCAACATTCGAGATCTTGTGTTGCTACACCTTCGCAAGGACCGCTTCCCCAACGAACGCAAGTCCAAACTTCGACCACGAGCGGATGGACCCTTCAAGGTGCTTGCATGCTACAACAACAATGCCTACAAGATCGAAATTCCATGCGACAAGTACTCCATGAGCGACATCTTCAATGTCAAAGATCTCTCGCCCTACCATGGGGATGAGGGTTTTGATCTGAGGTTAGATCTTCCCCAAGGGAGGGGAGATGATGCAGAGCATCCTACGGTCATCCCCATGGACCTACCATCGTCTCATCAAGTGACAAGAGGACCCATGACACGAGCACGAGCTAGAGCTCTCGAGACCGAGGTGACTTCTCTCCTTAGTGATATTACATATGATCCTCTCGAGACATGGCTACTACCCTAAGTCTGAGATGTTGTGCATGATTAGGTACCAAGAGGACCCTCTCGAAGATGCACGTGAAGATGAACAAGTCCCCAAGTTCACGGATGAAGAAAACCAACAGAAGGAGTCAAGAACACCTCCCAGGCACCAGACATCTAGCCATGACCCGGACATCCGGCCCCTGGAGGTGTCACCTGCAGGAACAAACCAGCGGTCAAGTCTAGAGGGCCCGAACATCCGGCGACCGGCCCTGACCCGGAAATCCGGCCTCCCGCCCAGATATCCGGACACCACCGATCCAGAGGACAAAAGAGAAGCCCCGTCTGGACATCCGGCCCCAGTCCCCGGACATCCGGCTCCTCCCGAAGGCCCAGACATCCAGCCCGACGCCTGGACGTCTGGCTCCGTCTGTCTGCGCACAGTAAAGGGCCGAGGCCCATGTACCCTTTCGCCCCTAGACTATATATACTCTCCTCCTACCTACGTTTCAGGGTTAGCATTATGATAGCTCATTTGAGAGATAGAGCCTCGCTCATCCACATCGGATCTACTCCTTGAGAGAGACGCTACCCCTCTTCGGAGAAGATCCCTTTGGATTCAAGACCTCCTTGCAGAGAAGACCATCAAGACCTCCTCAGGGAGAAGACTGGTTACCATTTGTATCGTCCCTTGTTGATCGTGGATCTTGTACCTCCTTTGTGTTCATGGATCTAGCACATGTGTGACTTAATCTTGTTGGTTTAAGTGTTTCTCTTTGTGCCCCTTTGTGATTTCCCCTCGTGTTCTTCGTGTTCATCACGGGATCCGCTCCTTTCGTGAAAGATCGGCCCCTAGGGTTTCCACCCTACATCAGGAGAGAGGGGGGAATTTCGTGGCCCTTGGAGGAGGGGTCTGAAACCAACCCTAACTCTTGTTTCCCCACACATACAGACTCTAAAAACAGCCTATAATCAAGTATTTCAAAATTACATGGGCCTGGCCCAAAAATAAGGTGAGGCGGCACCTAGAATAGCCCCTGGACGAAATTTATGAAGTGGAATCTTGTATATTTCGTCCAAGGCTTCATGCACTCATTATGGTGGCTTCAAAGTCCTGGAATCATCTCTTGTAACTCCGTTCTTGTTCCCCTTGCGCATGCCATCATCTCCATGCTTGAACTTGCTCCAAGGTTCATCTTTCTTGTCCAAGCTAGGCCCTTCATTTGTAAGCAAAGCAAATGTATTCAATTTAGGTAGCATCATATTCTCATGACATTAGAATCGTTACCAAGAAACGAAAGTACCTGGTAATTCAATTAGCATGTGCGAGCTCTAGTAATTGGTCCAGTATGCATAGCAGCAGGGCTGTGGGTGTAACAATGGTATTGATGTCCTCATCATCCTCCCCTTCTTGAAATGAAGTCATGCTCGATGGAAGCTCATCTTCCTCACCCAAATAAGGCTTCAAATCCGCAATGTTAAAAGTGGGACTAACCCGAAAATCAGCAGGCAGCTCAAATTTATATGCATTATCATTTATTTTCTCTAACACCTTAAAAGGACCATCAACACGTGGCATTGCAAATTAGGAAATCTATCCTTACGCAAATGTAACCAAACAAGATCTCCAGGTGCAAACACAACATGTTTTCTACCCTTATCTCCAGCAAGTTTATATTTAGCATTCATACGCTCAATGTTTTCCTTAGTTAACTCATGCATTTTTAGAATCATTTCAACACGTTCTTTAGCATCAAAATTAACCTTCTGCGAATATGGAAGAGGCAACAAATCAATAGGTGCACAAGGTAGGAAACCATACATAATTTCAGAAGGGCACATCTTAGTAGTAGAATGCAATGAATGATTATAAAAAAATTTAATATGAGGCAAGCATTCTTCCCACATTTTCTTATTATTCTTCAAAACAGCCCTAAGCATAGTAGACAATGTTCTATTGACTACTTCAGTTTGTCCATCAGTTTGGGGGTGACAAGTAGTACTAAAAAGCAGTTTAGTCCCCAACTTAGCGCATAAACATCTCCAAAAGTGGCTAAGAAATTTAGTATCGTGATATGAAACAATAGTATTTGGCACACCATGCAAGCAAATAATTTCACAAAAGAACAAATCAGCAACATTAACAGCATCATCACTTTTATGACATGGTATAAAGTGTGCCATTTTCGAGAGTCTATCCATGACAACAAATATGCCATCCCTCCCCTTCTTTGTTCGAGGTAAACCTAAAACAAAGTCCATAGATATATCCTCCCATGGAACACTAGGTATGGGCAAAGGCATATATAAACCATAAGGATTGAGTCGTGACTTGCCTTTTTGACATGTAGTGCAGCGAGCAACAAAACACTCAACATCCCGTCTCATCTTTGGACAAAAGAAATGTGTAGCAAGTACGTCCTCCGTCTTCTTCACGCCAAAGTGTCCCATTAATCCTCCTCCATGCGCCTCCTGCAACAACAAAAGACAAACGGAGCTAGCTGGAATGCATAGCTTGTTAGCACGGAACACAAATCCATCTTTAACGACGAACTTGTTCCACGTTCTTCCTTCTTTACAATTCTGCATTACATCTTTAAAATCAGCATCATGCACATATTGATCTTTTATGGTCTCCAAACCAAATATTTTTAAGTCAAGTTGTGAAAGCGTGGTATAGCGACGAGACAATGCATCAGCAATAACATTTTCTTTACCCTTCTTGTGTTTAATGACATAAGGGAAAGTCTCAATGAATTCAACCCATTTAGCATGTCTACGATTCAGTTTAGCTTGACTTTTAATATGTTTCAACGATTCATGATCAGAATGTATAACAAATTCTTTGGGCCATAAATAATGTTGCCATGTTTCTAAAGTCCTAGCAAGAGCATATAATTCTTTATCATAAGTAGAATAATTCAGACTAGGCCCACTCAATTTTTCATAAAAGTATGCAACAGGTTTGCCATCTTGTAATAACACACCTCCTAATCCAATTCCACTAGCTGAAGGAAATATGCCCCAGAGGCAATAATAAAGTTTTTATTTATATTTCCTTATATCATGATAAATGTTTATCATTCATGCTAGAATTGTATTAACCGGAAACTTAATACATGTGTGAATGCATAGACAAACAGAGTGTCCCTAGCATGCCTCTACTTGACTAGCTCGTTAATCAAAGATGGTTAAGTTTCCTAGCGATAGACATGTGTTGTCATTTGATGAACGGATCACATCATTAGAGAATGATGTGATGGACTAGACCCATCCGTTAGCTTAGCACTATGATCATTTAGTTTATTGCTATTGCTTTCTTCATGACTTATACATGTTCCTATGACTATGAGATTATGCAACTCCTGAATACCGGAAGAACACCTTGTGTGCTATCTGTCAGGACCCCGATTCCAAGTCACATCGACCTAGCCGGTAACACCTCATATCACTTTGCGGCCTCACGCACGGTATCCCACGGGTGTAGCCTTACCATGGCCCGGGACCGTTTGCGCCTTTTGGCTCACGTATATGATAGTGTCGCTAGCATCCATATGACAGAGAACCCGGGCCGACATGGCTAGTCGTGAACCCAAAGCGGCACAGACCTATGGAGACAGGCATACATGAATCACATCGAACATGTCGGTCATCAGTGAGTGATTCCGGGCTGTAGCACTGGGCTAACAAGACTCCGGTGAACCGAGCTGTAGCAGGCTAGGCAGGACTCCGGATATCACCGCGTGACATTTCCCCGAAGGGACAGACATAGGAACAAAGTGAAACACATGCCGGCCAGTTAAATGTCCTGAACAGTAGTGCTGGGCTAGCAGGACTCCGGTGAACCGGGCTGTAGCGGACTACTATGGCTCGAGGAACACTAGACTACATTTCCCCATAAGAAAGGCTGCCAAGGATAAACAACTAGATTGTCGGATCCCACTCATACCAAGCATTTCAATCATACACACAATATGCCCGATATGAGTACATACAACATGGCATCACAACAAAACTCTACAACTCAAGTACTTTATTTAAAGGCTCCAGGGAGCCATACATAACATGTTCATACAGATAGGGGTCACATGACCCGACACTCAAGTCATACAAACATACAAGCACATGCGGAAGCAACTAGTCTGAGTACAGACTCTAGAAAGAAAGAAGGCTTCTCGAAGCCTGTCTATCTACATAGGGCCCTCCATGGCCAGGATCACCACCTGGGTGGCTAGTCACTCGTCGACGTCAAGGTCTACGTAGAACCCATCGGAGGGGGCGGTGTTGTCGTCTGAAAACAGTAATTAAGCAAACATGAGTACAAAGGTACTCAGCAAGTCTTACATCAGAACCTACTAAACATGCTTATTCTCAAGAAGGTGGTGGGGTTAATGCAGCAAGCCAGCTTTGACTCTTGGCTAAGCTATCCTACGGAACTCCACCAGTAAAATAGTTTTCGCACACGAGTCCACTACTCACCAACACAATACTCCACCGGGGATCCTCCCTCGTCATCCTACGAGAGGGCCATCCTCGGTACTCACACTTATCCTGAGTCTTTTAGTAGTATCCATTAACTTGTCTATGAACTGTATAGGCAACCAAGTAGTCCTTTACCGCGGACGCGGCTATTCGAATAGTATTATACCCTGCAGGGGTGTACTTCTTCATACACGCTTTCACCACTTACCGCCGTTTACACGACATGTACTCGGCAACCTTCAAGCGGAAGCCCAGCGAGGGTGTCGGCCACGGCCTACCTAACACTTAAGTCTCTAGTCCAGGTTATCGCCTATCCAGGTTCCATCCGCAGGGAGTCCGGCCGAGGTTTCCACATACGGCCCCGAACGATGTGAACAGGGTCCCGAGACGCCAAACGGGCGCCCGGCATACCCGGCCACGGTGTATCTACCGCAACATAGCCCACCCCTAGGGTCAGCGCTACGCACGGCCGCCAACACATAACCTACAAACACCAGAAACTATTTGCAACTCCTGGACAGAGTACTAGGGTGATTAAGAAGCCGAGAGGGTCCATTGGTTTCGGGCCCAATGTACGGTAGTAACTGCATCTTAAATCACACATACAGATCTCAGTTCTTAGGGACGGCCTCAATGAAACAACCCACCATGTACTCCTACATGGCCTCTCATCGATACCTTTACCAAAACATGTTCAACACATCCCTCACATTACCGACATAAGCATTTCACTCTAGCCCATCACCCAGATGAACCAGACCTGACACAACTCTAAGCATAGCAGGCATAGCAAGGTAGGAATCACATACATGGCTCAATCAACTCCTACACATGCTAGTGGGTTTCATCTAGTTACTGTGGCAATGACAGGTCATGCAGAGGATAAGGGTTCAACTACCGTAGCACACAGCAGATTGAAACGCGTTGTCTTAATGCAGTAAACAAGAGCAGAAGCGAGAACATGGGTTGTATCGGAATGATCAATGGTTGCTTGCCTGATGGAGTGGTAGTGGGATACTGCCCTTCAGTTGGATACTCGTGAATATCCTCGGAGGCAGAACCTACCACGAAGAACACATCGGAACACAATCAACACATGACGATATGCAACAATATGATGCATGCTATGATATGGCAATATGAATGTGTCTTGGCCTAATGCAAGCTATAACAGAAAGGATTGAACTTATTTGAATCAAAGATTCAATTATTAGCTTATTAAACATGGCTTTAATGGTGCATTTCCTTATTCTGCTTAAACAGCAAGGTAAACTTGTTTTGTCATGCATGAAACCATTACAGATGGATAGATTGAATTTTTCTGATCATTTTTCATATATAAATCTTTGCATTTGGAGCTATGGTTGATTTTCTATGATTTTTAGAAGTTTTGACTATTTTCTGGAATTTCCTGTATAAGAATAAATCCAGTAATTTAATTACTGCGTCAGCATTACGTCAGGGTGACGTCAGTGGTCAACGGGGACGTCCAGGTCAAACCTGACTGGTGGGTCCCGCGTGTCAGTAGTTAATTAAGCTAATTATCTTTAGTTAAAACTAATCTGATTTAGTTAACAGAGGGGGCCCACTTGTCATTGACTCAGGGGAGTCAAACTGGGGTCAAACCCCTGGTCAGCGGGGCTAATCCCGCCGGCGTTGAGTCGCCGGCGAGGCCCGAGACGGTGGCGCGGCTCGGAAAACGCCCACAGGGCACGGGCGAGGCTGTTCTTGGGCTCGTTGGAGAGCTCTTGCAGTCGCGCATCTAGTGGTGGTGGAGGCCGGGCCTATGGTGGCCGGAGACAACGACGGCGAGCTCCAAGGCGGCGGCCGGAGTTCGGCCATGTGCGGGGTTTGGGCTGCGGCGTGCAAACACGGAAACTGAGGCGCTAGCGAGGCACTACGCGATGCGGCAAGCACGTTGCATAGCACGGGATGACCAAATGGTCGCCGGAGCGACGCCGGCGACGAGCTCGAGCGGAGACGAGCTTCGGCCATGGTGGAACTATGGCCTAGAGGGTGCAAATGCGTGGGAAAGAAGAGGGGGAAGGCGGCGGAGCTCACAGGGAGGTCGATGAGCAGCTCAGTGGGCTCGGGGGCGACCGGAGCGAGGCGAATCGATGAACGGCGTCCGGCGGGTACCGAGGTTGAAGACGGCGCGATAGCGGCGATGCAGGGCCTCCGGCGAAGCGTGGCTCGGTGGGGAGGGCGAGGGCGTCGTGGCGGAGCGATTTGGCTTGTCGGAGGGGCGAGGGGGTGGCTCTGGCGTCGTCTACGGCGAACGGCGGCGAGGAACGCGCTCGGGCATCGCGGGAGAGAGTGAGGGAGACGAGGGGGAGAGTGAGCGAGGATGAGAGGGGGACGTGGGGGTCGCGTGGCATCCCTGGACGTCTCCAGGACGTCGGCAGAAGCAGGAGGTGGCCGGCGTGTGGCCGCGGGCGCCGGCCACGCGCTCCGCGTCCTTCTGGCGCGAGGAGGACGACGACTGGCAGGGCCAGTCGGCTGGGCCGAGCCAGGTGGGCTGGGCCAGCACAGGTAAGGCCCAGGTAGCTTCCCTCTCTCTCTTTTTTTATTTGTTTCTGTTTTTCTATTTAACTGCAACTGTTGGGCTTTAATTAAAATACTAAAACGTTTCCAAAAATCCTGAAAATAATTGTGGGCTCTGTTTAGATTATTTCCAACAGCAAACATTTATTTCCAGAATTATTTGGGCATTTAAATTATTTTATAGCATTTAAATGCCCAAATTCAAATACTTATGATTTAATTCAATGACCTTCTGTTGACCTAGAAAAATGTGCACCAATTTTGCCAGAGGTTTTAACCCAAGACAAAGAGGGTGAACTTTTTAGAAGGGCATTTCAGGTTCATTGAAAATAATTTTAGTAAACCCTAGTTGTTTCCAGGGGGTGTTGGGGGTTTCTGCCTTCCCCATTTCAAATTTAAGAGAAATTTAAACATGATGCACACTCTAATGCTTGAACTAGCTAGGGTGTGACAACTCACCCCCACTCAAAAGAATCTCGTCCCGAGATTTAGGATCCTCCGGGAAGAAGGTGGGGTACTCGAGTCGAAGACGATCCTCCCTTTCCCAAGTGGCTTCTTTCTCGGAATGGTGTGACCATTGAACCTTGAGAAACTTGATATTATGACGTCGAGTGGTACGCTCGGCTTGATCAAGGATACGAACGGGATATTCCCGATATGAGAGGTTATCTTGTAGATCAAGCGTTTCGTGGTCCACTCCACGGATGGGATCCGCGAAGCAACGCCTGAGTTGAGAAACGTGGAAGACATCATGAACTCTGGAAAGATGCGGAGGTAGTTCCAATTGGTAGGCAACTTCTCCTCGTTTGGCAAGAATGCGAAAGGGTCCAATGTAACGAGGAGCCAATTTGCCTTTGATACCGAAACGATGGGTTCCCTTTAACGGAGTAACCCGAAGGTAAGCCTTCTCGTCGACTTCATAAGTCATAGGCTTATGTTTACGATCATATTGACTCTTTTGACGAGATTGGGCTGTTTTCAATTTCTCACGAATAACGCGAACCTGCTCTTCTGCTTCCTGAATCATATCCGGGCCAAAGAGTTGTCTTTCCCCGGTTTCTGACCAGTTAAGAGGCGTTCGACATTTTCGTCCATAGAGAACTTCGAAAGGAGCCTTGCCTAAGCTGGCTTGATAACTATTGTTATAAGCAAACTCCGCGAATGGAAGGCATTTCTCCCAACTCATTCCGAACGAGATGACAGAAGCTCGGAGCATATCTTCCAGAATTTGATTGACTCGTTCTACTTGACCACTTGATTGAGGATGGAAGGCGGTGCTAAAGGAGAGACGAGTTCCCATAGCATTTTGGAAACTTTCCCAAAATCGAGAGGTGAAGAGACTTCCACGGTCTGAGTTAATTTCCAATGGAACACCATGAAGAGACACTATTCGGGAGATGTATAAATCAGCTAGCTGGCTAGCGGTGATACTCTCACGAACAGGTAGGAAATGGGCTACTTTGGAAAGACGGTCAATCACGACGAAGATGGCATTATTCCCTCTCTTGGTCCTGGGAAACCCAGTGATGAAATCCATACTGATTTTATCCCATTTCCACTCAGGAATAGCCAAAGGTTGAAGGGTGCCAGCAGGCCGTTGATGCTCTGCTTTAACACGACGACAAACGTCGCAATTAGCAATGTATTGAGCGATTTCTCTCTTCATCCTAGTCCACCAAAACCTCTGGCGTAGGTCTTGATACATTTTAGTACTACCGGGATGAATGGTGAGAGGGGATTCATGAGCTTCCTTAAGGATCAGCCGCCTCAGGTTTCGTGCCTTTGGAACCACTAGGCGATTCCCAAAGTATACGACACCTTGATCATCAATGGAGAAACAATTCGCGACTCCTTTCTTAATGTTTCTCTTAATACGGGAGATTCCCGGATCTACCTTCTGTGCCTTGATGATCTGATCCGTAAGGGTAGGTTTCGCCACCAGGGTGGATAGGAATCCTCGAGGAACAATGTGAAGATTTAGCTTACGAAATTCCTCATGGAGAAATGGTTGACTTTGTTGTAACATCAGGTTGTTACAATAGGACTTACGGCTTAGCGCATCAGCCATGACATTGGCTTTGCCCGGGGTGTAAGTTATTCCTAAGTCGTAATCCGAGATCAACTCAACCCAACGTCTTTGCCTGAGATTCAAATCTGGTTGGGTGAAGATATATTTCAAACTTTGGTGATCGGTGAAGATCTCGCAACGATTACCGAGAAGGTAATGTCGCCAAGTTTTAAGTGCATGGACTACAGCTGCAAGCTCTAGATCATGTGTGGGATAATTTTCCTCATGTGGGTGTAATTGCCGTGAAGCATAGGCAATTACCTGACGATCTTGCATGAGTATGCAACCTAGTCCTTGTCGCGAGGCGTCGCAATAGATAATAAAGTCCTTGGAGAAATCTGGTGGTACCAGTACGGGAGCAGATGTCAGGCGTCTTTTCAGTTCCTGAAAACTGAACTCGCACTGTGGAGTCCACTCGAACTTTTTATCTTTCTTGAGGAGTTCAGTTAGAGGTTTAGCAACCTTGGAGAAATTCTCGACGAAGCGGCGGCAATAGCTCGCTAAGCCAAGGAAGCTCCGAACTTGCTTAACCGTCTCAGGTGGAGTCCAATCAAGGACGGCTTGAACTCGCTCGGGATTGACAGCAATACCCTTACCAGAGATTACATGGCCTAGATAGGTCACTTCTGGCAACCAAAATTCACACTTGGAGAATTTGGCGTAAAGGCGATGCTCTCGAAGTTTCATCAATACCAGCCTTAGATGTTCGGCATGTTCCTCTTCATTCTTGGAGTAGATGAGTATGTCATCGAGGTATACTACGACAAATTTGTCCAAGTACTCCATGAAAACCGAGTTCATTAACCGGGAGAAGGTGGCTGGGGCATTGGTTAAACCGAAGGACATCACGGTGTACTCGTATTGGCCATAACGAGTAACAAAGGCCGTTTTGGGAATGTCCCCGTTTCTGATTTTGATTTGATGGTAGCCCAACCTCAGATCCATCTTGGAAAAGACTGAGGATCCAGCGAGCTGATCATACAGATCGTTGATCCTGGGAAGCGGATATTTGTTCTTGATGGTGACCAAATTGACAGGTCGGTAATCCACAACCATTCGATCCGTTCCATCCTTCTTCTTAACGAAGAGGACGGGGCAAGCCCAAGGAGAGGAACTAGGACGGATGAAACCCTTTTTCAAGGACTCATCGAGTTGGTTCTTAAGCTCGGCTAGTTCTAAGGGTGCCATCTTGTAGGGTCTTCTAGAAATTGGAACGGTTCCTGGAACAAGGTCTATCACAAACTCAACATCCCTGTCAGGTGGAACACCTGGCAGTTCTTCTGGAAAGACATCCGGAAAGTCTCGGACTACCGGAACATCCTCAAGATCTGGAAGGGGGTTGGCATTTAAGGAGTAAAACTGGCGCTTGGCCACTCGAGTTAAGACATTGACTGTCTTGCCCGATGGGTGAGTAAGTTGAACGGTTCTAGTGGCACAGTCGATCTTAGCATAATGAGCTGACATCCAGTCCATACCCAAGATGATGTTTATGTCCGAGGACTTGAGAGCTATTAAGGATGCAAGGAAGACAAGTCTATCGACAAGAATTTCGTTCCCATGGCTTACTCTAGAAGTTTGCCATCTAGAGCCAGGAGTTTGAATTTCCATGGTAGAGGGCATGTCACAGAATGTCGTGTTGTGCAATCGAGCATAGTTCTCGGATATGAATGAATGAGATGCTCCAGTATCGAAAAGAACAGATGCCGGATGGCAGTTAACAAGGAGCGTACCAAGGACGACGTTGGGATCCTCATGAGCCTCCTCGGCTGAAACATAGTTGACATGGCCACGGGCAGTGGTGACCGGCTTGGCGTAGAATGTCTTTCCCGCGGGCTTACCACGGCCAACGGACTTTCCAGTCTGAATGGGGTTGTTGTTCTGGGGACACTCTCGACTATAGTGACCCGGCTCTCCACACTTAAAGCATGTCACCACATTGGGGCGTGGAGCAGCATTAGCAGCGGGGCCACCATAGGGCTTGGGCGGTGCAAATTGCTGGTTGGGACGAGGCGCCTCAAAGGATGGCCTCGGGATGAACCTGGGTGGCAGTGCCGTGCTTGGAATCCACACCCGGCGCTTCTGAGTTCCAGAGCCGGATGAAGAGCCAAAATCACGGGAGTGCTTGCGTGAAGCGTCATAATCAGTCTGGCCCGTCTCAGCACTGATGGCTTTATTGACCAACTTCTGAAAGGAGGTGCACTCATGCAGACGAAGATCGCGGCGAAGCTCAGGGCTAAGTCCCTTGCGGAACCTTGCCTGCTTCTTAGCGTCAGTAGATACCTCTTCAGGGGCATAGCGTGCCAGATTCCCAAATTCACGACTATATGCATCCACAGTCAGTCTTCCTTGGGTGAAGTTGCAGAACTCCTCCCTCTTGCGATCCATGAGACCTTCCGGAATGTGATGCTCACGGAAAGCCTCACTGAATTCAGCCCAAGTAGTGATTTGGCCGACCGGGCGCATAGCTTCGAAGTTTTCCCACCAAAGGCTAGCAGGGCCTTCGAGGTGATAGGCAGCATAGGTAACCTTGTCGGCTTCGGCTACGTTGGCAGAACGTAGCTTGTGGGTAATGCTGCGAAGCCAGTCATCCGCGTCGAGGGGTTCGACGGAATGGTTAAACTTTGGTGGGTACAGCTTGATAAAGTCATTGATCGACACCAAGTCATTTCGCAGGTGGCGTGCAGTGTTCTGCTCAATCCGCTCTAGCAGGCGGTTAGTCTCACGCTTGTTTCTTTCTGCCTCCAGCATTACCTCGGCCAGAGAAGGCGGGCGAGGCAGATTTTCACCCCTAGCTGCACTGGCTTCCCCCTGCTCCGAGGCAGCAGGGTTGCTGCGGGTGTTGACCATCCTAGGAGAAAACAAGACAATGGTTTAGATAAGGATGGCTCAAACTTAGCAAGGAAGTGCAGAATGTAATGGATAACACGGAATGCAGAGATGTTCATCCGTATGTCATGGTAATATAAAACTGCCATATATATACCAACGGTCATACACATCATACATAGTTTAGTACAATCCCAGGCTACAGTACAACTATGATGAAAGACGTTACATCTCATCGGAGGCATTCCAAGCTCCTATACATTATTTGTCTACACCTCCGGAATTGATTACACACTAAGTCGTATTCCACAAGTCACGCAGGACAGTGGAGATACAACTACTACAATACTAGTGGTACTACTACTAACTCAGACAGCTCCGTAGTAGTCCTCATAGAAGTCACCTCCATAGCCTGGAAGTTCAACGTGACCATCCGGGAACAGACGGTCCTGAGGAGCCTGTGGACCATAGGGGCTAGGATGAGGTCTTGGACCAACAAACGGTGGCCTGCGGGGACCACGGGGTGGGGTGATGCCTCCCACATCACGCCAATCCACCATGTCTGGCAGAGCTGATCTCACAGGATACAGATCCCTTGTATCCATACATCCAGCTTGCACCGCAGGTGCAAACCGAGTCAATGTGGCCCAATGATCAGCACGGGTATTGAAAAGCTCCAGCCTCAAGGCCCGATTCTCTCGGTCCTTATCTTCGAGCATCTCAGCAGTGGTACGAGTTAATGAGTCCTCCTGAGTGGAGTCAGCATAGATAGCCTGAAGATACCCTTGCGCTCCCGGAAGTGAAGCTGGCATGTAACGGAAGTCGGTGTTCCGAAGCAGGCCAGTCCGGACTCGCATAATGGTCATCATGGAATAGGCAGCATCCTGCACAGCCATCTCAACAGTAACCCCGAGTCCATAGGAACAGTGAAGGGGCTCGATAGATCCAGGATAAGAAGGAAATATCCTGACGGTGCAGAAATATTGGCTTTGATTAAAGTCGCGGAATTGCTCTTCAACGGTGTATTCGGGATACCAACGGTAACCCGTCTCGATCATTACCCGGACTAACATAGCAGTATGACCGGGCACGTCGAGGCACCGGGTCAGGCGAACCACTTGGTTTTGAACACGGTTGGCCATCTGAAAGCACAACCACAATGCAAAGACATCAGAATTTCTAGGGAAAATTGGACAGCATAACAGCTGTAAATGCTCAGAAAAAGATTTGAGACATCCACAACAGTTTGCAATACCACTCAACAACATCATATCAAGGTTCTGATCCAATTAGCAACATACTAAGAATAGTAGAAACTGAACTGGGACTTGTAACAACAATCCTATAAGATACTACGGATTAGTAACACGTGAACCTGATAGAAGAAGAGAGCCTAGTCCTTAACCCATGTTGAATGAGAAGAGAATGACTCAGATCAGAGGCATAGGGTAAAGGAGTAAAAGAGCCTTACGTTCCCTCCCACAATCAATTCCCCTACATATAACTAAAGCATTTCTAGACTCGACATCGACCAGCTTGGCTCAACGAACCTACAGGCAGTCCGGCTCTGATACCAACGCTGTCAGGACCCCGATTCCAAGTCACATCGATCTAGCCGGTAACACCTCATATCACTTTGCGGCCTCACGCACGGTATCCCACGGGTGTCGCCTTACCATGGCCCGGGACCGTTTGCGCCTTTTGGCTCACGTATATGATAGTGTCGCTAGCATCCATATGACAGAGAACCCGGGCCGACATGGCTAGTCGTGAACCCAAAGCGGCACAGACCTATGGAGACAGGCATACATGAATCACATCGAACATGTCGGTCATCAGCGAGTGATTCCGGGCTGTAGCACTGGGCTAACAGGACTCCGGTGAACCGGGCTGTAGCAGGCTAGGCAGGACTCCGGATATCACCGCGTGACATTTCCCCGAAGGGACAGACATAGGAACGAAGTGAAACACATGCCGGCCAGTCAAGTGTCCTGAACAGTAGTGCTGGGCTAGCAGGACTCCGGTGAACCGGGCTGTAGCGGACTACTATGGCTCGAGGAACACTAGACTACATTTCCCCATAAGAAAGGCTGCCAAGGATAAACAACTAGATTGTCGGATCCCACTCATACCAAGCATTTCAATCATACACACAATATGCCCGATATGAGTACATACAACATGGCATCACAACAAAACTCTACAACTCAAGTACTTTATTTAAAGGCTCCAGGGAGCCATACATAACATGTTCATACAGATAGGGGTCACATGACCCGACACTCAAGTCATACAAACATACAAGCACATGCGGAAGCAACTAGTCTGAGTACAGACTCTAGAAAGAAAGAAGGCTTCTCGAAGCCTGTCTATCTACATAGGGCCCTCCATGGCCAGGATCACCACCTGGGTGGCTAGTCACTCGTCGACGTCAAGGTCTACGTAGAACCCATCGGAGGGGGCGGTGTTGTCGTCTGAAAACAGTAATTAAGCAAACATGAGTACAAAGGTACTCAGCAAGTCTTACATCAGAACCTACTAAACATGCTTATTCTCAAGAAGGTGGTGGGGTTAATGCAGCAAGCCAGCTTTGACTCTTGGCTAAGCTATCCTACGGAACTCCACCAGTAAAATAGTTTTCGCACACGAGTCCACTACTCACCAACACAATACTCCACCGGGGATCCTCCCTCGTCATCCTACGAGAGGGCCATCCTCGGTACTCACACTTATCCTGAGTCTTTTAGTAGTATCCATTAACTTGTCTATGAACTGTATAGGCAACCAAGTAGTCCTTTACCGCGGACGCGGCTATTCGAATAGTATTATACCCTGCAGGGGTGTACTTCTTCATACACGCTTTCACCACTTACCGCCGTTTACACGACATGTACTCGGCAACCTTCAAGCGGAAGCCCAGCGAGGGTGTCGGCCACGGCCTACCTAACACTTAAGTCTCTAGTCCAGGTTATCGCCTATCCAGGTTCCATCCCCAGGGAGTCCGGCCGAGGTTTCCACATACGGCCCCGAACGATGTGAACAGGGTCCCGAGACGCCAAACGGGCGCCCGGCATACCCGGCCACGGTGTATCTACCGCAACATAGCCCACCCCTAGGGTCAGCGCTACGCACGGCCGCCAACACATAACCTACAAACACCAGAAACTATTTGCAACTCCTGGACAGAGTACTAGGGTGATTAAGAAGCCGAGAGGGTCCATTGGTTTCGGGCCCAATGTACGGTAGTAACTGCATCTTAAATCACACATACAGATCTCAGTTCTTAGGGACGGCCTCCATGAAACAACCCACCATGTACTCCTACATGGCCTCTCATCGGTACCTTTACCAAAACATGTTCAACACATCCCTCACATTACCGACATAAGCATTTCACTCTAGCCCATCACCTAGATGAACCAGACCTGACACAACTCTAAGCATAGCAGGCATAGCAAGGTAGGAATCACATACATGGCACAATCAACTCCTACACATGCTAGTGGGTTTCATCTAGTTACTGTGGCAATGATAGGTCATGCAGAGGATAAGGGTTCAACTACCATAGCACACAGCAGATTGAAACGCGTTGTCTTAATGCAGTAAACAGGAGTAGGAGCGAGAACATGTGTTGTATCAGAATGATCAATGGTTGCTTGCCTGATGGAGTGGTAGTGGGATACTGCCCTTCAGTTGGATACTCGTGAATATCCTCGGAGGCAGAACCTACCACGAAGAACACATCGGAACACAATCAACACATGACGATATGCAACAATATGATGCATGCTATGATATGGCAATATGAATGTGTCTTGGCCTAATGCAAGCTATAACAGAAAGGATTGAACTTATTTGAATCAAAGATTCAATTATTAGCTTATTAAACATGGCTTTAATGGTGCATTTCCTTATTCTGCTTAAACAGCAAGGTAAACTTGTTTTGTCATGCATGAAACCATTACAGATGGATAGATTGAATTTTTCTGATCATTTTTCATATATAAATCTTTGCATTTGGAGCTATGGTTGATTTTCTATGATTTTTAGAAGTTTTGACTATTTTCTGGAATTTCCTGTATAAGAATAAATCCAGTAATTTAATTACTGCGTCAGCATTACGTCAGGGTGACGTCAGTGGTCAACGGGGACGTCCAGGTCAAACCTGACTGGTGGGTCCCGCGTGTTAGTAGTTAATTAAGCTAATTATCTTTAGTTAAAACTAATCTGATTTAGTTAACAAAGGGGGCCCACTTGTCATTGACTCAGGGGAGTCAAACTGGGGTCAAACCCCTGGTCAGCGGGGCTAATCCCGCCGGCGTTGAGTCGCCGGCGAGGCCCAAGACGGTGGCGCGGCTCGGAAAATGCCCACAGGGCACGGGCGAGGCTGTTCTTGGGCTCGTTGGAGAGCTCTTGCAGTCGCGCATCTAGTGGTGGTGGAGGCCGGGCCTATGGTGGCCGGAGACAACCACGACGAGCTCCAAGGCGGCGGCCGGAGTTCGGCCATGTGCGGGGTTTGGGCTGCGGCGTGCAAACACGGACACTGAGGCACTAGCGAGGCACTACACGATGCGGCAAGCACACTGCATAGGACGGGGTGACCAAATGGTCGCCTGAGCGACGCCGGTGACGAGCTCGAGCGGAGACGAGCTTCGCCATGGTGGAACTATGGCCTAGAGGGTGCAAATGCGTGGGAAAGAAGAGGGGGAAGGCGGCGGAGCTCACAGGGAGGTCGATGAGCAGCTCAGTGGGCTCAGGGGCGACCGGAGCGAGGCGAATCGATGAACAGCATCCGGCGGGTACCGAGGTTGAAGACGGCGCGATAGCGGTGATGCAGGGCCTCCGGCGAAGCGTGGCTCGGTGGGGAGGGCGAGGGCGTCGTGGCGGAGCGATTTGGCTTGTCGGAGGGGCGAGGGGGTGGCTCTGGCGTCGTCTACGACGAACGGCGGCGAGGAAGACGCTCGGGCATCGCGGGAGAGAGTGAGGGAGATGAGGGGGAGAGTGAGCGAGGATGAGAGGGGGACGTGGGGGTCGCGTGGCATCCCTGGACGTCTCCAGGACGTCGGCAGAAGCAGGAGGTGGCCGGCGTGTGGCCGCGGGCGCCGGCCACGCGCTCCGCGTCCTTCTGGCACGAGGAGGACGACGACTGACAGGTAAGGCCCAGGTAGCTTCCCTCTCTTTGTTTTTTTATTTGTTTCTGTTTTTCTATTTAACTGCAACTATTGGGCTTTAATTAAAATACTAAAACATTTCCAAAAATCCTGAAAATAATTGTGGGCTCTGTTTAGATTATTTCCAACAGCAAACATTTATTTCCAGAATTATTTGGGCATTTAAATTATTTTATAGCATTTAAATGCCCAAATTCAAATACTTATGATTTAATTCAATGACCTTCTGTTGACCTAGAAAAATGTGCACCAATTTTGCCAGAGGTTTTAACCCAAGACAAAGAGGGTGAACTTTTTAGAAGGGCATTTCAGGTTCATTGAAAATAATTTTAGTAAACCCTAGTTGTTTCCAGGGGGTGTTGGGGGTTTCTGCCTTCCCCATTTCAAGTTTAAGAGAAATTTAAACATGATGCACACTCTAATGCTTGAACTAGCTAGGGTGTGACACTATCAAACATCACAATGTAACTGGGTGGTTATAAAGATGCTCTACAGGTGTCTCCGATGGTGTTTGTTGAGTTGGCATAGATCGAGATTAGGATTTGTCACTCCGATTGTCGGAGAGGTATCTCTGGGCCCTCTCGGTAATGCATATCACTATAAGCCTTGCAAGCAATGTGACTAAAGAGTTAGTTGCGGGATGATGAATTATGGAACAAGTAAAGAGACTTGCCGGTAACGAGATTGAAGTAGGTATGATGATACCGACGACCGAATCTCGGGCAAGTAACATCCCGATGACAAAGGGGACAACTTATGTTGTTATGTGGTTTGACCGATAAAGACCTTTGTAGAATATGTCAGAACCAATATGAGCATCTAGGTTCCGCTATTGGTTATTGACCGAAGATGTGTCTCGATCATGTCTACATAGTTTTCGAACCCGTAGGGTCCGCACGCTTAACGTTTGATGACGATTTGTATTATGAGTTATGTGATTTGATGTACCGAAGGGTGTTTCGGTGTAGCGACCCGACCCGAATGGGTAAAGTCTCTGTGCTTAAGTGTCATCCCTGGATCGGTATGCTGACACACACAGTACTCGAGGATTTATAATAGAGGTAAATCACATGTATAAAATAACGTAAATACTATTACCTATATCCAAAATAGCGGAAGTAAAAAGGTTGTGGATTCCCATCAACACCAACGGCAAAGTTGAGTGTAGAAATCGTAACCCTAACTTATCACTTACTCGTCGTAAGATAATCCTGCAACATGAGACGTTGCAGCCATAGAGGGTCAATACATTGAATGTACTGGCAAATTCACACCATAGAGAAATATGAATAAAGACTATCACCACATGCATATTTGGCTGGTGGAAAAAGCTCTATGGTTATAAGGTTTTTGCGTAAAGCCAATTTTTCCCTACTACAAAGGAATAAATTTTATTTAACTATCATGGTGGTTGTTGAACATTGAGAATGGTTGACAGCATTCTCAATCCCAATTAAGTAACATCATTAAACCCAACAATATTCATTTAAAGTAACGTGATGAGATCAACAGGATAATCCAAGAACTAGATACTCAAGATGTCCATAACCGGGGACACGGCTAATCATGGTTAGTTTGTACACTCTGCAGAGGTTTGCGCACTTTTCCCCACAAGACTCGATCTCCTCCGTTGGTTTTCTCGCACTACATGGTGTTTGAGAAACGGATGACCGAGACATAGCATTTCAGAAGCGCTAGCACCTTACGTTGGATAGACCGGTACACCTACTTTCCCCTAAATCTGCTAGTCTACCCTGTAAGAGTTCGCACGACTTAATCAACTATGCCAGAGCCCATAATGGCTTGTGGCTGCACACGGAAGTTCTTAGTATGAATAATCTCATGATCCCTTTGAGCCTGGGTGGGGGTCCAAAAGAAAAACAGGCAAGTACTGGAATACCCAGGTGCCTCAATCCACCCAGATGTGTGTTTAAGTTGCCACCTTAAGTAAACCATTAATTAACAATCTCACATCTGTCATGGATACTCTCAAAACCCAATCCACGTCTACGAGCATAGCACGACCATGTAAGCATAACGTAAAAGTAACTCCCAAGGTTTGAATGCAGGGCAATAGGTTCCTACCTCATCAACTACTTCCCAATACCCACATGTTATCAATCCTACTCATGCAATGTTTGAGGGTGAAGCTAATGCATAAAAACTGGGTATGGAAGGGGATATGATCAAAGTGTGAACTTGCCTGCAATGTTGATGAAGATGATTCGCACTCAAAACTCTTGATAGTTCTACTCGTCATACTCCGGTCAATCTATCGTAAGCAAGCATTAGTAACCACACATAAGCAATCACTCAAAAGATCAAAAAGAATGAAGAAGACGATTCGGAAACATCAAAACCAAGAAAATAACTCTTGCAACATAAAACAATTTCTAACAGTACCAAAATTATGTGAATTTGGCCTTATTAGAATGTTTAGGTCAAGAGCTTCGATTTGCAAAAAGAATCAACTCAAATGGAGCTACAAACTCAAGTTATGATCAAACGAAGTTTGAATTCAAATCTGATCTAATTCAAATTTTAAACTTTTCAAAAACATGTTTGAGTTAGATTACTGGATAGAGGAGATCATAACGAAGACGTGGGCGTTGGTTTCGTTGGATTTGGACTAACGAGTAAAAAGTTATGAGGGTTTGGAGTACAGGGACAAATCTGTGAAGAAATTTATCATGAATAGGTCCCTGGCCGAAAATTAAACAGAAAAAGAAAAAAACTAAAAGGCGAACTCTCGCTTATAAGGTCTAAACAGTGGACGTTCGCTGTTTAATAAAACCTAAAAAAATAGATCTAGTCTAGGGTTTTTTTAAACCGATCTTAAAATAAAACCGGATCGGACCGGGTTCGGGTTTATACCGGTTCGCAGTGGTTTGGCGGTTTTCAAGAGAAAACCGGCGGCGGCGCGGTTGAACTCCGGCGAGGCGGGACAGCGGCGTGCTCCGGCGAGGGCGGCGCGCAGGCGAGCGGCGGCTCTGCGGCGGCGGCGAAGGGGAAAGGCGGAGCGGCGGAGCTGCGGCGGCGGCTTCGGTGAGATGCGGCAGCGGCGCGGCGGACGAGGGAAGTGCGGCGGCGACGCGAGGAGAGAGCGGGCGGCGGCGGCGCGCTATTTATGGAGGGAGGGGGCGACGCGGTGGCGTGCGGGAGGGGCAAGGCGGCGGGAGGTGGCCGGGTCGGCCACGACGGCGGCCGGCGACGTACGGGCGCAGGACTGCGCCCAGGGTCGGTGGCGATGGCGCGGCTGGGCTGGCGCGACGCAGTCGGATGGGCTCTGGGCCAGCCCAGTCGGCGAAGGGATGCTCTTTTTTTTAATAAACTTTTTTTTCAGAGAACTAAAATAATAAAAACAAAATAACTCAAAATATTATATAGGCATATAATATATCAAAAATTTTAGAAAAAGATTCTCTACGACATGAACATTTTTATAACTTCAAATAAAATCCACACAAATTCAGATAAATCAAAGAGTGCTACTGGTCTAATAAAAACTCAATAAAATCATTTAAAAAAAAACCAAAATGATTTCAAATTAATTTTTCTCCAATTTTCTATTGTAGGGAATCATGTTACCCTAATTTCCATATATTTTATTTTTGGAGAAAAATAATTTGAATAAAACTCAAATATCTCCAAATTGAAAATAAATTCAAATGAACTTTGAATTTAATTCTTTGAACTCCCAACTCATATTTCATATAATTTGAAGAAGTCATTTTATCTTCGCTCGTGAAAATCATTGAGTTGCATAAAGTTGCAGAATTGGAAATATTTTCCAAATGAAATTCAAATATTTTCAACAACCCTTTTCATTTAATTTAAATGGAAGAAGTCATGTCATCTTCTCTCTAGGATTTTGGGTTGAAAAGAATTTGAATTTGCGGAGATCAGAAAGCAAATATGAAAGTTTGGGAAAGTCCTTTTATTCCCTCTCATTTAACTTTCAAAAGTTTCGAATTCACTCACTTTCAGTCAATCAATCAAATCTATCTATTTATTATAACATTCCAAAATTTAGAATTTTGGGATGTTACAAACCTATCACCCTTAAAATGAATCTCGTCCTCGAGATTCGGAGAGGCTAGAAAGAAATAGGTTAGGGTTTGGGGTCTTCTCAAAATCCATCGATCATCCCAGAGGTTTGGGGTGCTACCACCCTTAGAAGCATGGTTACTGTTCCATCAAAACTCATATACTCCATCCTTATTCTTGACAGTGTCGGTCTTCTCAGATCCTCGAGAAAATTCCTTCTCTGAGCTCTTCCGGTAGTGGTATAACCTTTTCCTCAATTCTTCTGTCTTTCATCTAGGTAAGGTTATTCCGAGACCGGGTCTTCTTAGCGGACGGGTCTGGCGCCAAAACTAAACAACTATCGATATCTCATGGTGGTCAACAATTTATGATTTCTCCTGCAGGAAATGGGTCTGGTTGATCCTCACCGTATAACCTACGGTTGGCAACAACTGCCGTGTACAAGAGAAAAATTTCTTATACCATTCTAAGGTTTAAACAGGGTTTTGATCGTCGTCTCTCTACTATAGGCAAGTCACTCATATTTACCATCCCATATAGCAAGGCGAATAATAAGAGTAAGTCGGTATGGTGATCAATCCATCCCGCACCCAAATCATTACCTTGTATACAGTTTAGCGAATCTCGCATTCTAACACTCGGTCATCCTCACAAGCATTGCAGAATTTCTCTTGTCAATGAACTAAGTTCGGAAAATTCCATGGATTCTGCAAGCTAAACAAACATCTATCGTTCCTTCACAACTCTCAGGTTTTGCTTACTCCTATAAGATTGTCTGTCGATAAAATTGTAACTTCTTTCAGGGTTTTTCCTTCAGCAAGAATGTGCTTGCTTCTTGGCAGGTCCTGGGCCTGTGGGTTATGGCACACCTCATCACTTGTAGTCCTTGAACTTATCATTGGGCAACTGATCATTATTCCAACTTCCAACTTCCTAGTATTCTTAAATCCATCCAATTGTACTATCTTCCTTCATTCTATTGGCACCAAACCAAGACGTGAGTACTCAGACTTGTCATGGGGTTGCCATTGCTCCATATTACCAACATCATACCTCCTTTATATCCAATAGTACTTCATCTCTTCATCCTCGTGGGATATCCCACATACCGAGATAAAAACTTATACTTATGAAGTCCATATTCCTCTTCGTGGAACATTATTATCCTTTCCAGGGTCAAGCGTCCTTACAAGGGAATATTGGCCATCTCTGCATGGCACTTCTTCAATTGGGAAATGTGAAACACATCATGAACTCCTAACAGTCCTTCGGGTGACTCCATCTTGTTGGCCACTTCTCTCATACGCTCCAAAACTCTGTATGTCCTACAAATCTTGGGGCAATTTTTTTAACTCCAAATCGTTTAACTCCTCGCAGATGGGTCACACGAAGACATGCTCTGTCTCCAATTTCATAGACTTCCTCCTTGAGTTTTTGAGTCTACATAACTCTTCTGTCTGGACTGAGCTACCTTCAGTCTATCTCGAATCAACTTAACATTCTCTTCTGACTCCTTTATCACTTTTGGTCCAACAACTGATGGTCTCCAACTTCATCCCACACACTCTTGGGTTATCACACATATCGAGACAAAACTCATATTCATTTTGTCTGAAATCCACTCAGTGGAGTATCCTTATCTTTTCCAAGAGTCAAGGGTTCTTATAGGGTACTACCACCCTTAAAATGCACAAATCTTCCATAGACCATATTTCTCATATCCTCGAAAACGGTCAACATCCTTATTCATAGAGTAACAACTCATAAAATCCATATCAGTACCAACACTGCTAACTTTATTAATTCTCAAATCATTACAATCTCCTGTTTTTCCATTGCATGCCTCAACTCAACACCTCAATTTAAAGGAAAATGTTCCCACTACTACTACTACTATATTTCTTCTGTTACAAACTCAACTATTTATCACAAGTCTCCTTCTCCGTCGGACAATCTCTGGCAAAGTGCCCTGCTTCATTACAACGGAAACATATTACTTCTGACAGGTTTCGAGGTTTCCTTGTGATTACGTAGCCTACTTGGGTCCTTGGCTTCCTTTTTGGGCAATTGCTGAGGTAGTGCCCTGACTCCTTGCACTTATAACATGTGACATGACTCAGATCCTTCCTGGATTCCAATCTACTTCTCTTTCTGGACTTTTCCATTCCATCAGAGCTTCTACTTCCAGTGGGTCATACTCTACTTCCTCTGTCGGGAATTCTACTAAATCCCCATTCAAACAATTCTGGGAGATGTGTCCTTCTTCTCCACATGAATAGCATGACTTGGTGCAGGGTTTAATTGGCTCTTCTTTGGGTGTGTCCTCCACATCTTCCTTCATCACAGGTTCTTCTAAACTTTCCATAAGGGCTCCTCTCGTTGCTTCTTTCTTCTGCTGGATGGTTCTTTGTACCATGGGGTAAATGTGACACTGAGCAGGGTAGTGGGTAGTCCCTTCACACAAGAAACAAGTGATCTGCCTAGTTGGGCATTCTTCAGCTGGGTGACTTCCTTCACAATTAGGGCATTCATCCTTGTGTTCTTTATGGTTGTGTCCTATTTCTCCACAAATCTTGCATGCACAAGGTTTCTTCATATCTTTTCCATAAGGCTTCAACTTCTGGGACACAAGTCGAGACTTTGGCAGAGTCAACTTAAATTCTTTCCAAGTGGTTTACTCCTTGCCATCCATTGATGGTTTGGTACATCCTCCACCAAGTAGCAGCACCTCTTTCAAAGCACTGAAGAGCATGCTGGGTCATATCATGTCCAACTATAGGGTTATTCTCCATGTGATCCTCCATGTTCTGAATCCATCGGTCTGTCTCCAACTGACTCGTCGGTCCAGAAAATACAAGCTCATCTCCATTCATCCTCTATTGGGTCCAAGGGTTTTGGGGTGAGATAAGAGGGATAGAGAGGGATACACACAATGCAAACAACAGTTTTTGAAAAGACAGATTTTATTGTGGCTGTCGAGAAAAACATCAAACAAATGACAGCTTACAATTGTCGCATCTAACGTAGGTATATAACAGGGGTTTGGTCTTCTAAAGGTCAATAAATCTTCAACGTCTCCAAATTCTTCAAGCCTTGTTCATGCCTCCAATGGCTTCTTCCGATCATGCTTGTCTTTCTCAAGTTCTTTTGCCAGATCAATCTCTGTTGACGTGAAATCTCTCGTGACTTCCTTTAATATTCCGGAGTTGAATTTCAACTTCTGGTTTCAACATCCTTCACATGAACCATGGTCATACTGTCCTTCAGTTCCTGACAATCTCCTGTATCTCAAGGTTTTACTTCTCTAGTTTGGCTGCTTTCAACTTCTGGTCTTAAGTTCTTCACGAAATGCTTCCTTATCAATTAATGCTTCTTTTAGGTCCATCTTAACTTCTTGATGTAACACTCCAGATCCTGGTGATACACTGGCTAAGGTTAAAACTTCATCTTGCTGATAGGTGCTCCATCAGCCTTCTACCATTTAATCCTTCCATGCATATGCGTGCTTAACTCAGCACGGTGACAATAGCATAAGCGGGTGATAACCTCATGGATAGCTGTGGTTGTTCTCTTGTCATTTCCATGAGTTATCTCTCCATAGTTGATATCTCCTGCCTTAGGGTTTTCCTTGACAAATCCTTGAGTTCTTAACTCTACATGCTCCGGTCTTTCTCCAACACACCTTGATCTCGGGCATTGACAACTTCCATAGTCTGCCAAGTTCCATAAGGGTAGCATTCCTAGGTCATACAAATCTGGGAATTCTTCAGAGCCTTCAAATTCTACTTGTCTTCGGTCTTCAACCGTTGTAGTTTCCATTATTCAGATGCACAGTAAAATTCTCTTCCTTCCGAAGCAGTCTTAGCTGTCCAATATCTTGTACTTCTTGGAGTGGTCTCATCAGTCGAATCCTCGAGTGGTCAAAAGGGAAAAAGGGTATGGTCTCACTAAAGGGAATTTTTTGAATAAGCTCAAAAGAGAAGAGAGGTAAAAGGTCTTTTTGAAAGGGAAAGTTGTAGAGAAAAACCTTTGCTATGGGCTTGCCAGTTTCTAGGGTCACGTCCTACAGTCAACATGTGCTCTGATACCATCTTGTAGCGACCCGACCCGAATGGGTCAAGTCTCTGTGCTTAAGTGTCATCCCTGGATCGGTATGCTGACACACACAATACTTGAGGATTTATAACAGAGGTAAATCACATGTATAAAATAACGTAAATAGTATTACCTCAATCCAAAATAGCGGAAGTAACAAGGTTGTGGATTCCCATCAACACCAACGGCAAAGTTGAGTGTAGAAATCATAACCCTAACTTATCACTTACTCGTCGTAAGATAATCCTGCAACGTGAGACGTTGCAGCCACGGAGGGTCAGTACATTGAATGTACTGGCAAATTCACACCATAGAGAATGATGAATAAAGACTATCACTACATGCATATTTGGCTGGTGGAAAAAGCTCTATGGTTATAAGGTTTTTGCGTAAAGCCAATTTTTCCCTACTACAAAGGAATAAATTTTATTTAACTATCATGGTGGTTGTTGAACATTGAGAATGGTTGACAGCATTCTCAATCCCAATTAAGTAACATTATTAAACCCAACAATATTCATTTAAAGTAACGTGATGAGATCAACAGGATAATCCAAGAACTAGATACTCAAGATGTCCATAACCGGGGACACGGCTAATAATGATTAGTTTGTACACTCTGCAGAGGTTTGCGCACTTTTCCCCACAAGACTCGATCTCCTCCGTTGGTTTTCTCGCACTACATGATGTTTGAGAAACGGATGACCAAGACATAGCATTTCAGAAGCGCTAGCACCTTACGTTGGATAGACTGGTACACCTACTTTCCCCTACAGCTGCTAGTCTACCCTGTAAGAGTTTGCACGACTTAATCAACTATGCCAGAGCCCATAATGGCTTGTGGCTGCACACGGAAGTTCTTAGTATGAATAATCTCATGATCCCTTTGAGCCTGGGTGGCGGTCCAAAAGAAAAACAGGAAAGTCCTGGAATACCCAGGTGCCTCAATCCACCCAGATGTGTGTTTAAGTTGCCACCTTAAGTAAACCATTAATTAACAATCTCACATCTGTCATGGATACTCTCAAAACCCAATCCACGTCTACGAGCATAGCATGGCCATGTAAGCATAATGTAAAAGTAACTCCCAAGGTTTGAATGCAGGGCAATAGGTTCCTACCTCATCAACTACTTCCCAATACCCACATGTTATCAATCCTACTCATGCAATGTTTGAGGGTGAAGCTAATGCATAAAAACTGGGTATGGAAGGGGATATGATCAAAGTGTGAACTTGCCTGCAATGTTGATGAAGATGATTCGCACTCAAAACTCTTGATAGTTCTACTCGTCATACTCCGGTCAATCTATCGTAAGTAAGCAATAGTAACCACACATAAGCAATCACTCAAAAGATCAAAAAGAACGAAGAAGACGATTCGGAAACATCAAAACCAAGAAAATAACTCTTGCAACATAAAACAATTTCTAACAGTACCAAAATTATGTGCATTTGGCCTTATTAGAATGTTTAGGTCAAGAGCTTCGATTTGCAAAAAGAATCAACTCAAACGGAGCTACGAAACTCAAGTTATGATCAAACGAAGTTTGAATTCAAATCTGATCTAATTTAAATTTTAAACTTTTCAAAAACATGTTTGAGTTGGATTACTGGATAGAGGAGATCATGACGAAGACGTGGACGTTGGTTTCGTTGGATTTGGACTAACGAGTAAAAAGTTATGAGGGTTTGGAGTACAGGGACAAATCTGTGAAGAAATTTATCACGAATAGGTCCCTGGCCGAAAATTAAACAGAAAAAGAAAAAAAACTAAAAGGCGAACGCTCGCTTATAAGGTCTAAACAGTGGACGTTCGCTGTTTAATAAAACCTAAAAAAACAGATCTAGTCTAGGGTTTTTTTAAACCGATCTTAAAATAAAACCGGATCGGACCGGGTTCGGGTTTATACCGGTTCGCAGTGGTTTGGCGGTTTTCGAGAGAAAACCGGCGGCGGCGCGGTTGAACTCCGGTGAGGCGGGACAGCAGCGTGCTCCGGCGAGGGCGGCGCGCGGGCAAGGCGAGCGGCGGCTCTGCGGCGGCGGCGAAGGGGAAAGGCGGAGCGGCGGAGCTGCGGCGACGGCTTCAGTGAGATGCGGCAGCGGCGCGGCGGACGAGGGAAGTGCAGCGGCGGCGCGAGGAGAGAGCGGGCGGCGGCGGCCCGCTATTTATGGAGGGAGGGGGCGACGCAGTGGCGTGCAGGAGGGGCAAGGCGGCGGGAGGTGGCCGGGTCGGCCACGGCGGCGGCGGCGACGTACGGGCGCAGGACTGCGCCCAAGGTCGGTGGCGATGGCGCGGCTGGGTTGGCGCGACGCAGTCGGCTGGGCTCTGGGCCGGCCAAGTCGGCGAAGGGATGCTCTTTTTTTTTAATAAACTTTTTTTTCAGAGAACTAAAATAATAAAAACAAAATAACTCAAAATATTATATAGGCATATAATATATCAAAATTTTCAGAAAAAGATTCTCTACGACATGAACATTTTTATAACTTCAAATAAAATCCACACAAATTCAGATAAATCAAAGAGTGGTACTGGTCTAATAAAAACTCAATAAAATCATTTTAAAAAAAACCAAAATGATTTCAAATTAATTTTTCTCCAATTTTCTATTGTAGGGAATCATGTTACCCTAATTTCCATATATGATTCACGTTCGGTACTTTGATAATTTGGTATGTGGGTGGACCGGTGCTTGGGTACTGCCCTTACTTGGACAAGCATCCCACTTATGATTAACCTCTATTGCAAGCATCCGCAACTACAACAAAAGTATTAAGGTAAACCTAACCATAGCATGAAACATATGGATCCAAATCAGCCCCTTACAAAGCAATGTATAAACTAGGGTTTAAGCTTCTGTCACTCTAGCAACCCATCATCTACTTATTACTTCCCAATGCCTTCCTCTAGGCCCAAATAATGGTGAAGTGTCATGTAGTCGACGTTCACATAACACCACTAGAGGAGAGACAACATACATCTCATCAAAATATCGAACGAATACCAAATTCACATGACTACTAATAGCAAGACTTCTCCCATGTCCTCAGGAACAAAAGTAACTACTCACAAAGCATAAACATGTTCATAATCAGAGGGGTATTAATATGCATATAGGATCTGAACATATGATCTTCCACCAATTAAACCAACCAGCATCAACTACAAGGAGTAATTAACACTACTAGCAACCTACTAGCACCAATCCCGGACTTGGAGACAAGAATTGGATACAAGAGATGAACTAGGGTTTTGAGATGAGATGGTGCTGATGAAGATGTTGATGGAGATTGCCCTCTCCCGATGAGAGGAGCGTTGGTGGTGATGATGGCGATGATTTCCCCCTCCGGGAGGGAAGTTTCCCCGGCAGAACAGCTCCGCCAGAGCCCTAGATTGGTTCCGCCAAGGTTCTGCCTCGTGGCGGCGGAGTTTCGTCCGAGAAGATGGCTTATGATTTTTTTCCCATCGAGAGACTCCATATAGCAGAAGATGGCCACCGGAGGGCCACCAGGGGGCCCACGAGGTAGGGGGCGCGCCCAGGGGGGTAGGGCGCGCCCCCACCCTCGTGGGCAGGGTGTGGCCCCGCTGGTAAAGTTCTTGCTCTCAATATTTTTTATATATTTGGAAAACATCTTCCGTGAAGTTTCAGGACTTTTGGAGCTGTGCAGAATAGGTCTCTTATATTTGCTCCTTTTCCAGCCCAGAATCCCAGCTGCCGGCATTCTCCCTCTTTATGTAAACCTTGTAAAATAAGAGAGAATATGCATAAGTATTGTGACATAATGTGTAATAACAGCCCATAATGCAATAAATATTGATATAAAAGCATGATGCAAAATGGACGTATCAACTCCCCCAAGCTCAGACCTCGCTTGTCCTCAAGCGAAAAGCCAAAATCGAAAAATATGTCCACATGTTTAGAGATAGAGGTGTCGATAAAAATAAAATACGGACATGAGGGCATGATGATCATTCTTAGAACACCAATTTATGTAATTCTTGTCATATGATCTCTAATGCTTGAGTAATAATTTAATCACAATATCAAGTATGAATCGTAAACTTCATTGAAAACTAACAAACTATAATCTCAGTCATTGAAGCAATTGCAATTTATCATAACATAGGAAAGAGTCAATGTATAAGAGCTTTTCAGCAAGTCCACATACTCAACTATCATATAATCTTTCACAATTGCTGACACTCACGCAATACTTATGGGTATGGAGTTTAATTCGGACACAGAGAAAGATAGGGACTTATAGTTTTGCCTCCCAACGTTTTACCTCAAGGGTAATGTCAACAGTAATAATTCATGAAAACTCACGTCCAATTAGCCATATATACCAGGATCTTTCCAACATACTGTGCTTGCCAAAGGAATAAAGTGTAAAAAGGAAGGGTGAAAATCACCATGACTCTTATGCAATGTAGGGGATAAAAGTAAAAGATAGGCCCTTCGCAGAGGGAAGCAGAGGTTGTCATGCGCTTTTATGGTTGGATGCACAAAATCTTAATGTGAAAGAACGTCACTCTATATTTCCCCTTGTGATATGGACCTTTATTATGCAGTGTGTCGCTTTTATTACTTCCATATCACACGATCGTATAAAGCTTATTTCCTCCACACCAATCAATCATACATATTTAAAGAGCAATTTTTATTGCTTGCACCGATGACAACTTACTTGATGGATCTTGCTCAATCCATAGGTAGATATGGTGGACTCTTATGGCAAGACTGGTTTGCGGGTGTTTGGAAGCACAAGTAGTATCTCTACTTGGTGCAATGAATTTGGCTAGCATGAGGGATAAAGGCAAGCTCATCATGTTGGAAGATCCAATACAATATAATTCATCTCAGATGTAAGAAAACATAACCCATTACGTTGTCTTCCTTGTCCAATGTCAACTCTTTAGCATGTCATATTTTAATGAGTGCTCACAATCATAAAAGATGTCCAAGATAGTATATCTATATGTGAAGACCTCTCTTTCTTTATTACTTCCTATTAATTGCAACGATGACCAAAACTATGCTTGTCAACTCTCAACAACTTTTATTCATCATACTTTTTCTATGTGAGCTCATTACTCTCCATAAGACTCACATGATCTCTTTGTTTCTTTTTATTTCTTTCTCTTTTCTTTTATTCACTTAGGATCATGGCAAAGTAATCAAGCCCTTGACTCAACACTAATCTTTATTATATAGCTCACGGACTCGATTACATAGAAGGATAATAAAGCAAAACTCACAACTAGATCATACTAAGAACTTTTATTCTACTAGATCAAGATATTACCAAAAGGATCGAACTAAGAAAAATGGTAAAGATAAAAGTGATGGTGATACGATACCGGGGCACTCCCCCAAGCTTGGCAGTTGCCAAGTGGAGTGCCCATACCAGATACTCAATTCTTCTTTGTTGGTGGAGAAGGTGGTGATTTTGTTGATGGCATAGGCTTGTCGTCCTTCTTCCAAGGCATAGGCTCACCATCATAGAAAGATGACCGAGTCTCCGGGATCCTCAAATCTATAGTCAAACTCATCCTTTTGAATCTATATTCATACTCACAGTTTTGGTTTTGCAGGTCACAGATTTGAGCTTGAAGGTGCTCAATTTTCTCGTGAAGCTTGAGGATGGTCTCCCCGATGTTGTCGGCATCCAACTTGTGTTTGTTGGTGAATTCTGCGATCATCATGTGGTTGGAGTTGAGTCCACGCTCCACCATCCCTTGACACTTGAAAACTTGTTGCTCCATTGCTTCGAGCCTCGTCTTCACGCTTCCGGTCCCCTTTGGCCCCTCAGCATCACGGCTGTGCAGCAACCCATCATGCATCTCAATGGTTTGAGGGTGTCGCTGCACCTCCGCGAGGTAAGGGTTGATGACCTTCTCAAAGAACTTGTCCTTGAGAGCACTTGGAGACGCCATGATAATCTAGATCTTTCAGAAAAATAGCTCAACACAAAGACATGAGATTTTTGCGTGATACGGGAGTCAAAACCCCTGGGAGATTATATAATGAATTTTTACCGACCAAAATACGTGTTGTGTACGAAAACGGAGTCCGGAGAGCACACGAGGTGCCCACGAGGTAGGGGGGCACGCCCAGGGGGGGTAGGGCGTGCCTTCCACCCTCGTGTCCTTCCCGGACTGCTGCTTATTTTTCTATTTTTCTAAATATTCCAAAACAGAGAAATATTGCCTTAAAAACTGTTTTGGAGTCGGTTCACTTACCGTACCACATACCTATTCCTTTTCGGAGTCTGAAACATTCCGGAAAGTGTCCCTTATGTATTCCTCTAGGGTTACGGTTTCAATAACATTGGTTTCAACATTTATGGGATTACCTGAGATATAGTGTTTGATTCTTTGACCGTTCACCACCTTCGGATTTGTGCCTTCGAAGTTGTTGATTTTTATGGCACCGGAACGGTAGACCTCCTCGATAACGTAAGGACCTTCCCATTTAGAGAGAAGTTTTCCTACAAAAAATCTTAAACAAGAGTTTTATAGCAATACATAATCACCTACATTAAACTCACGCTTTTGTATCCTTTTGTCATGCCATCTTTTAACCTTTTCTTTAAACAACTTGGCATTTTCGTAGGCTTGGGTTCTCCATTCATCAAGTGAGCTAATATCAAATAACCTCTTCTCACCGGCAAGTTTAAAATCATAATTAAGTTCTTTAATAGCCCAATAAGCCTTATGTTCTAGTTAGAGAGGTAAGTGACATGCTTTTCCATTGACCATTTATACGGAGACATACCCATAGGATTTTTATATGCAGTTCTATAGGCCCATAATGCATCATCAAGTTTCTTGGACCAATTCTTTCTAGACCTATTAACAGTCTTTTGCAAAATTAATTTGAGTTCTCTATTACTCAATTCTACTTGACCACTAGACTGAGGGTGATAAGGAGATGCAATTCTATGATTAACATCATATTTAGCAAGCATTTTACGGAAAGCACCATGAATAAAATGTGAACCACCATCAATCATTAATTATCTAGGGACTCCAAATCTTGGAAAAATAACTTCTTTCAGCATTTTAATAGAAGTGTTATGATCAGCACTACTAGTTGGAATAGCTTCTACCCACTTAGTAACATAATCAACAACAACTAAAATATGTGTATATCCATTAGAAGAAGGAAAGGGTCCCATATAGTCAAACCCCAAACATCAAATGGTTCAATAACAAGTGAATAATTTATAGACATTTCTTGACGTCTACTAATATTACCAATTCTTTGACATTCATCACAAGATAAGACAAACTTGCGGGCATCCTTGAAGAGAGTAGGCCAATAAAAACCAGATTGCAGTACCTTATGTGCAGTTCTATCTCCAGCATGGTGTCCTCCATAAGCTTCAGAGTGACACTTGCGTAGGATCTGTTCCTGTTCATGCTTAGGTACACAACGTCTAATAACACCATCTACTCCTTTATAAAGATGTGTGTCATCCCAAAAGTAATGCCTCAAATCATAGAAGAACTTTTTCTTTTGCTGGTATGTGAAACTAGGTGGTATAAACTTAGCAACAATGTAATTAGCATAATCAGCATACCATGGAGCAGTATGAGAAGCATTTATGCCATTTAATTGCTCATCAGGAAAGCTATCATCAACTAGTATAATACTCGTGCGTTGCCACGGGCTTTTTAGTTTGTTCTAATCCAATTGCACCTATGAATACATTGCATATTTGTCTCTCGTTTCCCACTTTGTCTATCACCCTCCATCTCTCTCTCTAACCTTCTCTTTCTCACTCTTGCTTCCTCTTTCTTTCTAGCCCTCTCTATCTCTCCACGACACAATCCCCTAATGACGAAAAAGCCCCCCCCCCCCGCTTTATATTATAAAGCAACCATCACCTCATACATTCGAGAAGACCGATACACACACCCAAAGCAAGATACAAAGGTGCCGACAAACCATCCCAACGACTACCAAGCATACTACGAATGAGCACAGAAGAACCGCTTCTAGCCGACGGACCACCACATGAGTGATCCACTGAGGAGAGGTGAGATGGCTAACGCCAGAGCGGTGACTCCAAAACGGCGCCTCCAAGAAGGGCAGGACCAGGATAGCCGCCACCGTCTCGCCGGGACACACTGCCGTTGCCGTTGCCGCAGTCTTTATTGCTGGTGCTGGTGCTGGTATCTTCCTCCTTCATGCTTAATTCTATCACCGAGCCACATTTTACCTGATTTAGTAATTTCAATGTACTGACATTATTTGTAGCACAAACCAAGCAGTGAAACATGATTTTAGAAGAGTTAAGATATATGTGGGACAGTGTGTCGTGTCACTTTCATATGCTTTCTTAAATGACCAAAAGGAATGGGGACTTCAGTTTTCACAAATGAGGAATCTTAAAATGGTAACGATTAATGAATAACAAGAGCTAATTCTTCAATTCCAACTAATTTCCTGGATTTCAAAGCAAAGCACCAATGCGCCATGACATTTGTCTGTATCACACTCCACCAACTAATTTCGCATCATGCTTCGAAGCTACCGTGTCTACAATTTTGAACTCAATGGCATAGTAATTTGGTACAAGATAAATGTAGTTGCACACAACACCTCTTCATAATGGCCGGAGCACCATGGTAACCGCACAAGCGAGAGCACAAGCCATCCTCCATCTCCAGTCGCACAAACACACTCAATATAATTTTTCAAATAAAGCATGCCTCATCTTCAGTCGCACAAACACATTCGATATAAAGTCCTTTTATCAAGTTAAGACATCTATATCTTGCAAATAAAGCATGCCCCATTAATATAATTTCTCATAAGTTGATAAAAGGAGAAGCATACACATAGAAAATAATTTGACTATTTGTGTGAAACAATTCTAACACAAACACACCCACATGGTAGCAAGTTTTCTAACCTAGACAAGTTGTCTGCAACGGGGTTCTCAGCTCCCTTTCTATCAACAATATGCAAATCAAATTCTTGTAGCAAGAGAACCCATCTAATAAGTCTAGGTTTAGCATCTTTCTTTTCCATAAGATATTTAATAGCAGCATGATCAGTGTGAATAGTTACTTTAGAATCAACAATATAAGGTCTAAGCTTATCACAAGCAAATACAACTGCTAAGAATTCTTTTTCAGTAGTAGCATAATTTCTGTGAGCATTGTCTAGAGTTTCACTAGCATATTGAATAACATTTAGTTTCTTATCAACTCTTTGTCCTAGAACAACACCTACAGCATAATCACTAGCATCACACATAATTTCAAAGGGTAAATTCCAATCAGGTGGCTGAACAATAGGTGCAGAGATCAACGCTTTCTTAAGTATTTCAAATGCTTCTACACAATCATCATCAAAGACAAATGGTATATCTTTTTGTAATAAATTAGTCAGAGGCCGAGATTTTTTGAGAAGTCCTTAATGAACCTCCTATAAAAACCGACATGACCAAGGAAACTTCTTATACCTTTAATGTCCTTGGGACATGGCATCTTTTCATTAGCGTCAACCTTGGCTTTATCAACTTCAATACCTCTTCCAGAAACTTTATGCCCCAAGACAATACCTTCATTAACCATAAAGTGGCACTTTTCCCAATTCAAGACAAGATTAGTATCTTCACATCTCTGCAAAACTCGATCAAGGTTGCTCAAGCACTCATCAAAAGAAGATCCATAGATGAAAAAGTTGTGACGCCCCGTGACCGATGTGCTAGGTGTCTTCCAGTTATTCATTGTTGTTGCCTTATCTTTCGCTTGCGTGTTGCATCTTACCATGTCATCATCCGCATTGCATCATCATGTTTTCAAAACTTGCATTCGTCCCGTTCTCCTCGTTCCGTCCGTTGTCCGTTCTAAGCCCAGACACACTTGCACGCCCCCGCGACATGTCCGAAATATTATTTTATAAGTGGCTGAAAAATGTTCTCGGATTGGGTTGAAAGTTGGCGTGCGGTCTTATTGTAGTGTAGGTAGGCAGCCTGCCAAGTTTCATCCCTTTCGGAGTTCGTTTGATAGCCCAACCGTTAAACTATAGCGGCATTATAGCCGATCTAACGTCGGACGTTTTCGGTCAACAGAAACAGTCGCCGGGCCTCTCTCTCTTCTCTTCTCTCATCTCGAGCCCTTCTGCACAGTCCACTACTCACCGCCAGGCCCTACCTAACCTCTCTCGTCAGCCCGCGACCCTCCTCGTGCGCGCCTGAAAGCTGCCCCGGACTCGAACAGGGCTGTCGTCACCGTTGGATCCGGATCATCCCCAAACGTCTACAAAACATCTATGTTTTGTTTATTGGACTTCCTAACCTATATTTTCTCTGTCGTCTGATTTAGATCGAAGGGCTTCCATTAGTCTGCATATAGACCCACTCACTTTATATACCAACAACCCTAAAACCTAGGAGTTTGTCCCCATCGCCGCCGCCATCTGGCCAAATCCCCCCTTGGGATCTCCCCTGCCCGATCCAACCCACCAACCAGCGCAACCCCCTCCTCCTTGCTCGATCCCTCGTGCCCGAGGAACCAGCGTGCCCGAACCACCTTGCTTCCCTTTTCCCGAGCGCCTCAGCCTTCCCCTCGAGCCGGAGCTCACCGTCGTCGGTGAACAGCAGCAGCAACCGAGGCCCGCTGGGTTTCCCCTCTATTTCCTTCTCGTCCTTCCCCTTCCCCTGTCTCTCCCTCACATCTCTCTCTCTGAACCAGGACGCCGCCCCATGGCCTCCAGCTCGCCGGCGCCGCACATAGGAGCCCACCTGCGCCGAGCCACCCAGCGCCGTTCCGCCGCCTCCGTCTTGATCTGGTTCCGGCCCCGACGCCCATCCTCGAGGCTCCCTTTTCAACCTCCCGCGGACCGCCGCGGCCTCTACTTCAGGAAACTACACCTTGCCGCCCTGGCAAGCATGGCCTCGCCTTCGCGCCTCCGACGACCGGCCTCGTCGTCACCAGCTACCCTAGGCAGGCCCCATCGCGCCCCTGGAATCTCCCTCACCGTCTCTTTCTTCCCCACTTCCTCGTTTGCTTCTCTGAATTCCATGTCTTCGATCTTCAGGCAACAGCCGACACCGTGGACGCCAACCGCCAAGCCGTCACCTTCCACCGCCGTCCTTGCTTTGGATCCGGCCGGTTCCCGTGGTCCCTCGCCCCGCCGAGTCCCTCTGCTGTCTTCTGCTCCGCGCCGCTGCTTCCCCGGTGTCCAGAGGAGGACGAACGCCTCCACGCCCCGCGTCTTGTTCTGATCAGGAACGAGCGACCGCGCCGTATCCTCCCCGCCTCGTGTTGACCACGCCAGTGCCAGTGCCAGGGCCAGCCCGCTTCTTTGCCTAGACGCCGTTTTAGCCCACCAGAACCGCCGGCTCATGAGGCCTGGTGAGCAGCCCCTGTCCCTGTGCACTTTTGGGCCGGCCAGAGTCGGCCCGGAATATGTTTTTTTCGCAGAACGAGTTTCCTATTTATTCAGAGACTTTACGTTTTGCAGAAAACCCCCCGAGCATCATGCATATAATAACTCTCGAACCGTGCATCGGATTAAAACAAACTTAATATGAAACTTGCTTAGATTTTCATCTAGTTTAATAATATGCAACTTTCATCTATGTTTAAAATGTTTAAGATGCTGTTTGTTTAAATTTGCTTAAATAACTTGCTAAAATGCTTTAATTCATAACTAAATAACCGTAGCTCCGATTTTAACAAACTTTATACGTAAATGGGGTAGAATTTTGCCTAGCTTAACATGGTGGCATTGCTTTGCATGTTTAAAAATTCTAAAATATGGCTTAGGGCAGATCAGTGCCAAACCTAAAATATGCATATGGGGTTTTTCCGGAATTGTTGTTTGTTATTTCCGGCCTCATTTAAACTTGCCTAGATAGATAGTTTCTTCATGCTTCACCTCTTGCCATGCTAAAAACATTTAACCTTGTTGGGTACATAAACGAGAGAGAACTAAATAAGTCATGTGGTGTTTTCTTCAATATGCAACTCCGTTGCATATTGAGCTCCACTTAATTTGTAGGGTTGTTTGTGCACTTTGCCATGCCATGCCATGTATCATTAAACCGGACATGCATCATACTTGGTTGTGTATCATGCCATGTCCATGTGTTGTTTGTTTACTATGTTGTGTGCTTCTTTCCGGTGTTGCTTCTTCGGGTTGGTTCTGTTAACGTCGCGTTTGTGAGGACTCGTTCGACTACGTCCGTTTGTCTTCTTCATGGACTCGTTCTTCTTCCTTGCGGGATTTCAGGCAAGATGACCGTACCCTCGAAATCACTTCTATCTTTGCTTGCTAGTTGCTCGCTCTTTTGCTATGCCTATGCTGCGATACCTACCACTTGCTTATCGTGCCTCCCATATTGTTGAACCAAGCCTCTAACCCACCTTGTCCTAGCAAACCGTTGTTTGGCTATGTTACCGCTTTGCTCAGCCCCTCTTATAGCGTTGTTAGTTGCAGGTGAAGATTGAAGTTTGTTCCTTGTTGGAACATGGAGATGTTGTACCTTGTTGGAACATGTTTACTTGTTGGGATATCACAATATCTCTTATTTAATTAATGCATCTATATACTTGGTAAAGGGTGGAAGGCTCGGCCTTATGCCTGGTGTTTTTTTCCACTCTTGCCGCCCTAGTTTCCATCATATCGGTGTTATGTTCCCGGATTTTGCGTTCCTTACGTGGTTGGGTTATAATGGGAACCCCTTGACAGTTCGCCTTGAATAAAACTCTTCCAGCAAGGCCCAACATTGGTTTTACCATTCGCCACCTAGCCTTTCCTTTCCCTTGGGTAGGCCTGCCCAAGGGTCATCTTTATTTAACCCCCCCGGGCCAGTGCTCCTCCGGGTGTGTAACTGTGATGATCTCTTCTCGGCGGAGTCCGGGAAGTGAACATGGTGTTGGAGTTATTATTGGCGTAGGTTGTTCTAGGATCACTTCTTGATCATAGTTGTTCGACCGTGCTTTGCCTTCTCTTCTCGCTGTCATTTGCGTATGTTAGCCACCATATATGCTAGTTGCTTGCTATAGCTCCACCTCATACCTTTTACCCTTCCCATGAGCTTAAATAGTCTTGATCGCGAGGGTGTGAGATTGCTGAGTCTCCGTGGCTCACAGATACTTCCAAAACCAGCTTGCAGGTGCCGATGAGACTGTGCAGGTGACGCAACCAAGCTCAAGGAGTAGCTCGATGAAGATCTTGTCCTTTTTGTTGTTTCATTCTAGTTGATCATTAGTGGAGTCTAGTTGGGGTCGATCGGGGATCTGTGTAGCATTTGGGGTAGTCTTCTTTTATTTTGGCTCCGTAGTTGGGCCTTGATTGTATCTGGATGATGTAATGCTTTATTCATGTAATTGTGTGAAGTGGCGATTGTAAGCCAATTATGTATCTCTTTCCCTTATGTATTACATGGGTTGTGTGAAGATTACCTCACTTGCGACATTGCTTTCAATCCGGTTATGCCTCTAAGTCGTGCTTCGACACGTGGGAGATATAGCCGCATTGAGGGCGTTACAAGTTGGTATCAGAGCCTTCCCCGACTTAGGAGCCCCCTGCTTGATCGAATCGCTGGCGTTGTTGAGTCTAGAAAAATATTTTGAGTCTTTTAGGATTATATATATCGAAGAGTAGGATTATTTTTACTCCTCAGTCCCTTCGTCGCTCTAGTGAGGCATCCTAACATAGAGTTTTGACTCTTCTCTTCTCAAATTTCACTAATTTTTTTAGGATCATGCGGGTATCTTGGAATTGTTCTGATGGTTTTGTGACGAGAACATTGTTCTTGGTGCCTCCTGTCATTTAGGGATTGTGGCAGTGTCCCGGGGAGTTGAGCTCCGAGGTGTTGTCGTCACAATTTTATCGTTGCAGTTCTGGAATACCTGAGATTAGTTTCACCGACATCGAAAATCTCTTTTATGCAGTTGTTAGTGAGATAACCTCGACGCCACCTAGTACTGGGGCGGGAGTTCAGCAGTATTGCCATAACTCGTATAACGGATGCTTTTCGAAGGTTGAGGTAAACGATTTCCGAAGGTTTCTTGGTTATGTGTTGAAGGATGGATACAACTGGATGTAGGATTTGCTAGTTTTGGGTGAGATATTATGCTTCCCCTGTATACCCAACACCTGATTGCATAACCGGAAAATTTTGGGAGTTTATAAGTGGGAATTCAAGTAGCTCTTAGGATATCTTTCCGACAGATGTATGATATGAAATTGGGGTTCGACGGCTAGTGGTCCGCCTATTCATGGTTGGTTTTACAGTGGTCTCGTTGTGTCTTAAAGAGTCCTTGGCTATGCCGACTCGGGGATGCTTCGTATGTTATGTGCACTGCCTTGTACATGATGGTGCTGTATGATCGAGCCCGTGTAGGCCCCACCACGAAAACTTCGGACGAAATCTCTATCATATGTTTGTTCCGACTTATTTTGCAAGCCAATCCTTTGTTTTTATTTTGAGTTGTGGTATTCGAGTTGCTTCAGTGTCAAGTGTTGATTCCATACCTTTCCGAACTGGTGTTCTCATACTCCTATGTGAATACTAATCCTTCATGATCATCGAGATTGTCATGTCAATCCTTTTCACCGGTGTGTTTCTCTTCAAGTGGATCCGAACATTTCAACATCCGCAAGATCAAGTGTCAGTTCTTCTCAACGGTGTTTGTTTCATCCGTCTCCAAGTTGCCTTTGTTTTTCCCGCCCACCCACCCTTTTTCTTCAAGGATTAAGATTTATTTATCAAGTATCTATCTTATGATTATGAAGTCTCTCCATTCTTTTCCGTCAATGTTCTTACCTGGTGATTCTCATGAAGATTCTAACAGAGCTTCTAGTTCGTCATTCCTCATTCCTTTTCTTCTCCGGTGGATTCAATTCAAACTTTGTTGATCATATCCTTTCCTTGTTTCAATACCTCCTCATGCCGGCGCACCTCTTAATCTTCCACTTTTCACTATTCGATTGTTCCGGAGTGCTCAAGATACCTCGGAGATTTGTGTTTCCACTCTGCATTCATTCAAACTCTTTTGAGGATGTTATCTCTTTCAATTCATTTAAGTCAACCGATGCAATCTCTCCTTCAAATCGTTCAACGGTGTATCTTTTGAGTGGGCCCTAACCCACAGGTCTTTTCCCAGGATCTTACCTGACTCTTCTTATTTTTCCGGAGCTTCTCAAATTCTTTTCTAAAGTTTGACGTAAGAATGAATTATCATAAGTCTTATGTTTTTCTCCAAGATCGTCCACATTCTTTTCATCGTTGGCTCAACATCTTCGCTTTTGATTCTTTCGGAGTGTCTCAACAATTCATGGTGGTGCTTCTCGTCATCATTCTCGGATTTTGAAGACCGAAGAAGAGTTTCTCTTTAATCTTGCTCCATTCTCTTCAAGATTCATGGTTCTAGCTTGATGCCACCATCTCATTATTATTTTCGGTTGTGGGAATTCTCTTCATCCATCCGGAGCGTTTCATGAGTTGTTTTCTCTTTTCCTTCCTCCGGAGCCCATCATTTCAGAAGACTTATTCATTCTCAGCCTTCAGCTATCATTCTCCAAATCTTACCGGTGCATCATTCAATATTTTCTAATCAGTTCGTGATCCCTTCGTTCACTTGTATCTAAATTCTCTCAAGTATCCTCGTTCATTTCATAATTCTAACCGGTGTTCCTTTATCTTTCTTTCGGTCATTTTAATTCTTACGGTGGTTCGTGCAAGATTCCTCTTCTTTCGTTATCATATCAATTCATTCGTTGTTTCGATTCCACCGGTGTTTCATTGAAGGCATTCTCAAGTTGGCGCGATATCTATCTTAATCTTTTCTACGAGAATAAGTAATATGCCAAATCCGTTGCTTGTCATCAATCTAAATTGGGGATGGATACACATAATGTAATTCTTATTCTTGTTTCATCGAGTTTATTCAATTCCCTATTCCGGAGGCTCATCAAATTCCTGATTTCAATTGTTTCATCTTCTCTTTTTCCCGGAGTTCCAACCTTTTTCAATTATTTCACCATGGAGATTCATTTAAATCGGTACAAGGATTCACCTTGTGTTTTCAACTTCTCTTTCCTTCCGTTTGATCATTCTTTTGTTTAACGGAGTTCTTCATGAAGGGGCTACAGGATGGTTCATCAAGGCTTTAAATCCTTCTCGAAGTGTTCATCAAGATTCTTTTCAGAGGAGCTCAAGCATTCTTCATCTTGCAATCCGGAGTGCAATTTCTTTCTACCGTATCCTTGGAGGTGGTATTATGTCATTCTTGATAATTTGAGTTCATGTTTCATGATTCACATGTTATTAAGAATGAGGTATTTTAAATCCATCAATCTCGTCATTGGAGTTACCTTGGGTTATATTTCACCTAAAGCTTTCCCTAAGGATTGTTGCTATTTATGGTGCTTATAAATGATCCAAGTTCTTCTTTTATCCTCCCGGTGAAATATTTTCTCGGCTCCTTGTTCATATCAATCCAATATTTTTTCCGTGAGTGGCAAGTTGTCACCTCATAATTTTGACATGTCTTCTATTAGTCCATATCAAGTTTATCCTTTTAGTTGTTGTTTTTCCAACAACTCTGTTCGAACCTTCTCCTAAGGATGCCTTCTCAAACTCTTCTGTGACAGAAGTTGGCATTTGTTTCTCCATTCTTTTATTTCAATTATCTATATTCTATTCTTTCGTTCCGGAGGCATTGTGATGTTGCTCTTTTCAACCCATCATCTAGTTTGTCAGGACCTGTTCTTTTCATGCTTATCCATTTAACCGGAATGTGTGCCCGCTGATCTAGTTCTTTCTTTTATCAAGCCTTGCATATCTTTCCAACCGGAGTGCTGTTCGAATTTGTTCTTCCTTGTTCCTTTTCCTAAGGGAGCGCTTTCAACTTCGTTCATTCTTGTTGCTTTCTTTCTTTCAATGTGTTCAACCTCTCAAGGTTCTTTGGTTTCACTCGTTTGTCAAAGAAGCAACTTAGTTTTACCTCTTCTCTTCCTCTTCCTTGTCCCTCCGGTGCAATTCTAGATCTCGGGACGAGATCCTCTCGTAGTGGTGGAGTGTTGTGACGCCCCATGACCGATGTGCCAGGTGTCTTCCAGTTATTCGCTGTTGTTGCCTTATCTTTCGCTTGCGTGCTGCATCTTGCCATGTGATCATCCGCATTGCATCATCATGTTTTCAAAACTTGCATCCGTCCTGGTCTCCTCGTTCCGTCTGTTGTCCGTTCTGAGACAAGACACACTTGCACGCGCCCGCGGCATGTCTGAAATATTATTTTATAAGTGGCTGAAAAATGTTCTTGGATTGGGTTGAAAGTTGGCGTGCGGTCTTATGGTAGTGTAGGTAGGCCGCCTGCCAAGTTTCATCGCTTTCAGAGTTCGTTTGATAGCCCAACTGTTAAACTATAGCGGCATTATAGCCGGTCTAACGTCGGACGTTTTCGGTCTCTGAAAATAGTCGTCGGGCCTCTCTCTCTTCTCTTCCCTCATCTCGATCCCTTCTGCACAGTCCACTACTCACCGCCAGGCCCTACCTAACCTCTCTCGTCAGCCCGCGACCCTCCTCACACGCGCCCGAAAGCTGTCCCAGACCCGAACCGGGCTGTCGTCACCGTTGGATCCGGATCATCCCCAAACGTCTACAAAACATCTACGTTTTCTTTATTGGACTTCCTAACCTATATTTTTCTCTGTCGTCCGATTTAGATCGAAGGGCTTCCATTAGTCTACATATAGACCCACTCACTATATAAACCAGCAACCCTAAAACCTAGGGGTTTGTCCCCATCGCCGCCGCCATCTGGCCAAATCCCCCCTTGGGATCTCCCCTGCCCGATCCAACCCACCAACCAGCGCAACCCCCTCCTCCTTGCTCGATCCCTCGTGCCCGAGGAACCAGCGTGCCCGAACCACCTCGCTTCCCTGTTCCCGAGCGCCTCGGCCTTCCCCTCGAGCCGGAGCTCGTCGTCGTCGGTGAACAGCAGCAGCAACCGAGACCCACTACATTTCCCCTCTATTTCCTTCTCGTCCTTCCCCTTCCCCTGTATCTCCCTCACATCTCTCTCTCTCTCTGAACCAGGACGCCGCCCCATGGCCTCCAGCTCACCGGCACCGCACACAGGAGCCCACCTGCGCCGAGCCACCCAACGTCGTTCCACCGCCTCCGTCTCGATCTGGTTCCGGCCCCGACGCCCATCCCCGAGGCTCCCTCTTCAACCTCCTGTAGACCGCCGCGGCCTCTGCTTCAGGAAAGTACAGCTTCCCGCCCTGGCAAGCATGGCCTCGCCTTCGCGCCTCCGACGACCGGCCTCGTCGTCGCTGGCTACCCCAGGCAGGCCCCATCGCGCCCCTGGCATCTCCCTCACCATCTCTTTCTTCCCCACTTCCTCGTTTGCTTCTCTGAATTCCATGTCTTCGATCTTCAGGCAACAACCGACGCCGTGGACGCCAACCGCCAAGCCGTCACCTTCCACCGCCGTCCTTGCCTCGGATCCGGCCGGTTCCCGTGGTCCCTCGCCCCGCTGAGTCCCTCTGCTGTTTTCTGCTCCGCGCCACTGCTTCCCCGACATCCAGAGGAGGACGAACGCCTCCGCACCCCGCGTCTCGTTCTGACCAGGAACGAGCGACTGCGCCGTATCCTCCCCGCCTCGCGTTGACCACGCGCCAGGCCCAGCCCGCTTCTTTGCCAAGACGTCGTTTTAGCCCACTAGAACCGCCGGCCCATGAGCAGCCCCCTGTCCCTGTGCACTTTTGGGCCGGCCAGAGTCGGCCCGGGATATGTTTTTTTTCGCAGAACGAGTTTCCTATTTATTGAGAGACTATAGGTTTTGCAGAAAACCCCCCGAGCATCATGCATATAATAACTCTCGAACCGTGAATCAGATTAAAACAAACATAATATGAAACTTGCTTAGATTTTCATCTAGTTTAATAATATGCAACTTTCATCTATGTTTAAAATGTTTAAGATGTTGTTTGTTTAAATTTGCTTAAATAACTTGCTAAAATGCTTTAATTCATAACTAAATAACCGTAGCTTCGATTTTAACAAACTTTATATGTAAATGGGGTAGAATTTTGCCTAGTTTAACATGGTGGCATTGCTTTGCATGTTTAACAACTCTCAAATATGGCTTAGGGCAGATCAGTGCCAAACCTAAAATATGCATATGGGGTTTTTCCGGAATTGTTGTTTGTTATTTCCGTCCTCATTTAAACTTGCCTAGATAGATAGTTTCTTCATGCTTCACCTCTTGCCATGCTAACAACATTTAACCTTGTTGGGTACATAAACGAGAGAGAACTAAATAAGTCATGTGGTGTTTTCTTCAATATGCAACTCCATTGCATATTGAGCTCCACTTAATTTGTAGGGTTGTTTGTGCACTTTGCCATGCCATGCCATGTATCATTAAACCGGACATGCATCATACTTGGTTGTGTATCATGCCATGTCCATGTGTTGTTTGTTTACTATGTTGTGTGCTTCTTTCCGGTGTTGCTTCTTCGGGTTGGTTCTGTTAACGTCGCGTTTGTGAGGACCCGTTCGACTACGTCCGTTTGTCTTCTTCATGGACTCGTTCTTCTTCCTTGCGGGATTTCAGACAAGATGACCATACCCTCGAAATCACTTCTATCTTTGCTTGCTAGTTGCTCGCTCTTTTTCTATGCCTATGTTGCGATACCTACCACTTGCTTATCGTGCCTCCCATATTGTTGAACCAAGCCTCTAACCCACCTTGTCCTAGCAAACCGTTGTTTGGCTATGTTACCGCTTTGCTCAGCCCCTCTTATAGCGTTGTTAGTTGCAGGTGAAGATTGAAGTTTGTTCCTTGTTGGAACATGGAGATGTTGTACCTTGTTGGAACATGTTCACTTGTTGGGATATCACAATATCTCTTATTTAATTAATGCATCTATATACTTGGTAAAGGGTGGAAGGCTCAGCCTTATGCCTGGTGTTTTGTTCCACTCTTGCCGCCCTAGTTTCCGTCATATCGGTGTTATGTTCCCGGATTTTGCGTTCCTTACGCGGTTGGGTTATAATGGGAACCCCTTGACGGTTCGCCTTGAATAAAACTCTTCCAGCAAGGCCCAACATTGGTTTTACCATTAGCCACCTAGCCTTTTCTTTCCCTTGGGTAGGCCTGCCCAAGGGTCATCTTTATGTAACCCCCCCGGGCCAGTGCTCGTCTGAGTGTTGGTCCGAACTGAGCTGCCTGCAGGGCCACCTCGGGGAAACTTGAGGGTTGGTTTTACTCGTAGCGAGTCTCATCTGAGTGTGCCCTGAGAACGAGATATGTGCAGCTCCTATCGGGATTCGTCGACACATTCGGGCGGTGTTGCTAGACTTGTTTTACCATTGTGGAGGATGTCTTGTAACCTGGATGCCGAGTCTGATCGGATCGTCTTGGGAGAAGGAATACCCTTCGTTGACCGTGAGAGCTTGTGATGGGCTAAGTTGGGACACCCCTGCAGGGATTTGAACTTTTGAAAGCCGTGCCCGCGGTTATGGGCAGATGGGAATTTGTTAATGTCCGGTTGTAGAAAACCTAAAGTTTATCTTAATTAAAATGCATCAACCGCGTGTGTAACCGTGATGGTCTCTTCTCGGCGGAGTCCGGGAAGTGAACACGGTGTTGGAGTTATGATTGGCGTAGGTTGTTCTAGGATCACTTCTTGATCATAGTTGTTCGACCATGCTTTGTCTTCTCTTCTCGATCTCATTTGCGTATGTTAGCCACCATATATGCTAGTCGCTTGCTGCAGCTCCACCTCATACCTTTTACCCTTCCCATGAGCTTAAATAGTCTTGATCGTGAGGGTGTGAGATTGCTGAGTCCGCGTGGCTCACAGATACTTCCAAAACCAGCTTGCAGGTGCCGATGAGACCGTGCAGGTGACGCAACCAAGCTCAAGGAGGAGCTCGATGAAGATCTTGTCCTTTGTGTTGTTTCGTTCTAGTTGATCAGTAGTGGAGCCCAGTTGGGGTCGATCGGGGATCTGTGTAGCATTTGGGGTAGTCTTCTTTTATTTTGGCTCCATAGTCGGGCCTTGATTGTATTTGGATGATGTAATGCTTTATTCATGAAATTGTGTGAAGTGGCGATTGTAAGCCAATTATGTATCTCTTTCCCTTATGTATTACATGGGTCGTGTGAAGATTACCTCACTTGCGACATTGCTTTCAATGCGGTTATGCCTCTAAGTCATGCTTTGACACGTGGGAGATATAGCCGCATTGAGGGCGTTACAAAAGTCGTCCATGCAAACCTCACAAATCTTTTCACAAAAGTCAGAGAATATAGCCATCATGCATCTTTGAAAGCTAGCAGGTGCATTACATAAACCAAAAGGCATATGTTTATAAGCAAAAGTACCAAAAGGGCATGTAAAAGTAGTCTTTGATTGATCTTTGGCTGACACGGGTATTTGAGAGAAACAAGAATAACCATCTAGAAAGCAAAAATGTGTATGTTTGGACAATCTTTCTAGCATTTGATCGATAAAAGGTAAGGGGTAATGATCTTTTTTAGTAGCCTTATTTAATTTGCGGAAATCAATTACCATCCTATAACCAGTAATAATTCTTTGAGGACTCAATTCATCTTTATCATTAGGAACAACAGTAATACCTCCCTTCTTAGGGACACAATGGACAGGGTTTACCCACTGACTATCAGCAACGTGATAAATTATACCTGCCTCAAGGAGCTTTTGTATCTCCTTTCTTACCACTTCTTTCATTTTAGGATTTAGCCGGCGTTGATGATCACGATCTGGTTTAGCATCTTCTTCCAAATTAATTTTATGTTGACATAGAGTGGGACTAATGCCCTTAAGATCATCAAGAGTATACCCAATAGCAGCACGATGCTTCTTCAGAATTTTCAATAATCTCTCTTCCTCATGCTCTGAAAGGTTAGCACTAATAATAACATGATATATCTTTTTCTCATCAAGATAAGCATATTTAAGGGTATCAGGTAACGATTTAAGCTCAAACACGGGATCACCCTTGGGTGGAGGAGGATCCCCTAGGATTTTTTCAACAGGTAAATTGTTTTTCAGAATAGGTTCCTGTTTAAAGAATACTTTATCTAATTCCCTTCTTTCATTCATAAACATATCATTTTCATGGTCTATCAAGTATTGTTCTAAAGGATCACTAGGAGGTACGACAATAGCAGCAAGACCAATAATTTCATCCTTACTGGGTGATTCTTCTTCACGGTGTTGTCTACTAAATTTAGAAAAATTAAATTCATGAGTCATATCATCTAAACCGATAGTAACAACATCTCTTTTGCAATCTATGGTAGCATTAACAGTATTTAAGAAGGGTCTACCAAATATAATGGGACAAAAGCTATCTTGTGGAGAACCAAAAACAAGAAAATCAGCAGGATATTTAGTTTTCCCACACAAGACTTCAACATCTCTAACAATTCCCATTGGTGAAATAGTATCTCTATTGGCAAGTTTAATTGTAACATCAATTTCTTCTAACTCAACAGGTGCAATATCATGCATAATTTCTCTATAAAGGCTAATAGGTATTCCACTAGCACTAGCACCCATATCACATAAGCCATGATAACAATGATCTCCTATTTTAACAGAAATAATAGGCATGCCTACCACAGGTCTAGGTTTATCTTTAGCACATGGTTTAGCAATTCTAGCAGTTTCATTACAGAAATAAATAACATGCCCATCTGCATTATCAGACAAGAGATCTTTAACTATAGCAACATTAGGTTCAGCTTTAACTTGCTCAGGAGGTGTATATGTTTTAATATTGGTTTTACGAACTACATTTGAAGCTTTAGCATGGTCCTTTATCCTAACAGGGAAAGGTAGTTTCTCAACATAAGAAGTAGGAACAATAGGATCATTATAAGTGATAGTCTTTTCTTCAACTTTAATAGGTGCATCTAATTTTACTTCTATGGGAGGATGATATTTAAACCACTTCTCCTTGGGGAGATCAACATAAGCAGCAAAAGATTCACAGAAACAAGCTACTATCTCAAAGTCAAGTCCATATTTAGTGCTAAAATTTACGAAAAATATCGGTATCCATAAAAGATTTAACACAATCAAAACTAGGTGTCATACGTGACTCCTTACCATTGTCGAGGTCCCAATCTTGAGAGTTGCATTTAATTCTTTCCAATAAATCCCATTTGAATTCAATAGTCTTCATCATAAAAGAGCCAGCACAAGAAGTATCAAGCATGGTGCGATTGTTACCAGAAAGCCGAGCATAAATTTTTTGAATAATCATTTCTCTTGAGAGCTCATGATTGGGGCATGAATATAAAATTGATTTAAGCCTCCCCCAATCTTGAGAGATGCTTTCTCCTTCGCGAGGCCAAAAATTATATATGTAATTGCGATCACAATGAACAAGATGCATAGGATAAAACTTCTGATGAAATTCCAATTTCAATCGTTTGTAATTCCAAGACCTCATATCATCACATAGCCTATACCATGTCGATGCATCTCCCCTCAAAGATAAAGGGAAGACCTTGTTCTTAACAACATCTCCGGGTACACCTGCAAGCTTAAATAGTCCACAAACTTGATCCACATATATCAGATGTTCATCAGGATGTTTTGTTCCATCTCCTAAAAAAGGATTAGCTAGCAGTTTTTCTATCATACCCGAAGGAACTTAAAAGCAAACATTTTCATTTTCATTTTCATTTTCAGTAGGTTCAGTAGGCTGAGGAGCAACTCTTTGCTCTACTAGTCGGGGTGAAGATACCACGAACAAGCCCCTCAGAGGATTACTTTCCAGGGTAACAAGTGACAGTAAATTTCAACACACTATATAAATTTTTCCTTACCAAATTCCACCTACCAAAGGCGCTTCACTCCCCGGCAAAGGCGCCAGAAAAGAATCTTGATGACCCACAAGTATAGGGGATCTATCGTAGTCCTTTTGATAAGTAAGAGTGTCGAACCCAATGAGGAGCAGAAGGAAATGATAAGTGGTTTCCAGCAAGGTATTCTATGCAAGTACTGAAATAAGTGGTAACAGATAGTTTTGTGATAAGATAATTTGTAACGAGCAACAAGTAACAAAAGTAAATAAGGTGCAGCAAGGTGGCCCAATCCTTTTTGTATCAAAGGACAAGCCTGGACAAACTCTTATATGATGTAAAGTGCTCCTGAGGACACATGGGAATATCGTCAAGCTAGTTTTCATCACGTTCATATGATTCACGTCCGGTACTTTGATAATTTGGTATGTGGGTGGACCGGTGCTTGGGTACTGCCCTTACTTGGACAAGCATCCCACTTATGATTAACCTCTATTGCAAGCATCCACAACTACAACAAAAGTATTAAGGTAAACCTAACCATAGCATGAAACATATGGATCCAAATCAGCCCCTTACGAAGCAACGCATAAACTAGGGTTTAAGCTTCTGTCACTCTAGCAACCCATCATTTACTTATTACTTCCCAATGCCTTCCTCTAGGCCCAAATAATGGTGAAATGTCATGTAGTCGATGTTCACATAACACCACTAGAGGAGAGACAACATACATCTCATCAAAATATCGAACGAATACCAAATTCACATGACTACTAATAGCAAGACTTCTCCCATGTCCTCAGGAACAAAAGTAACTACTCACAAAGCAAAAACATGTTCATAATCAGAGGGGTATTAATATGCATATAGGATCTGAACATATGATCTTCCACCAATTAAACCAACTAGCATCAACTACAAGGAGTAATTAACACTACTAGCAACCTACTAGCACCAATCCCGGATTTGGAGACAAGAATTGGATACAAGAGATGAACTAGGGTTTTGAGATGAGATGGTGCTGATGAAGATGTTGATGGAGATTGCCCTCTCCCGATGAGAGGAGCGTTGGTGATGACGATGGCGATGATTTCCCCCTCTGGGAGGGAAGTTTCCCCGGCAGAACAGCTCCGCCAAGGTTCCTCCTCGTGGCGGCGGAGTTTTGTCCGAGAAGATGGCTTTTGATTTTTCCCATCGAGAGACTCCATATAGCAGAAGATGGCCATCGGAGGGCCACCAGGGGCCCACGAGGTAGGGGGCACGCCCAGGGGGGTAGGGCGCGCCCCCACCCTCGTGGGCATGGTGTGGCCCCCCTGGTAAAGATCTTTCTCTCAATATTTTTTATATATTTGGAAAACATCTTCCGTGAAGTTTCAGGACTTTTGGAGCTGTGCAGAATAGGTCTCTAATATTTGCTCCTTTTCCAGCCCAGAATCCCAACTGCCGGCATTCTCCCTCTTTATGTAAACCTTGTAAAATAAGAGAGAATAGGCATAAGTATTGTGACATAATGTGTAATAATAGCCCATAATGCAATAAATATTGATATAAAAGCATGACGCTAAATGGACGTATCACCCCCTCCACAGTTTTCCACCTCGGTCATATTGTCGTAGTGCTTAAGCGAAGCCCTGCGTCGGTAACTTCATCATCACCGTGAACACGCCGTTGTGCTGATGAAACTCTCCCTCGGCCTCAGCTAGATCTAGAGTTCGAGGGATGTCATCGAGATGAACGTGTGCAGATCGCGAAGGTGCCGTGCATACGGTACTTGATCGGTTGGATCGCGAAGATGTTCGACTACATCAACCGCGTTACTCAACGCTTTCGCTTTCAGTCTACAAGGGTACATAGACACACTCTCCCCTCTCGTTGTGATGCATCTCCTAGATAGATCTTGCGTGATCGTAGGATTCTTTTGAAATATTGCGTTCCCCAACAGTGGCATCAGAGCCAGGTCTATGCGTAGATGTTATATGCACGAGTAGAACACAAAGAGTTGTGGGCGATAATAGTCATACTTCTTACCAGCATGTCATACTTTGATTCGGCGGTATTGTTGGATGAAGTGGCCCAGACCGACATTACATGACCGTGTTCATGAGACTGGTTCTACCGATGTGGTTTGCACACAGGTGGCTAGTGGGTGTCTGTTTCTCCAGCTTTAGTTGAATCGAGTGTGACTACGCCCAGTCCTTGTTGAAGGTTAAAACAGCACACTTGACAAAAAATCGTTGTGGTTTTGATGCGTAGGTAAGAACGGTTCTTGCTAGAAGCCCGTAGCAGCCACGTAAAACTTGCAACAACAAAGTAGAGGACATCTAACTTGTTTTTGCAGGGCATGTCGTGATGTGATATGGTCAATATGTGATTATATAAATTGTTGTATGAGATGATCATGTTTTGTAACAAAGTTATCGGCAACTGGCAGGAGCCATATGGTTGTTGCTTTATTGTATGAAATGCAATCGCCATGTAATTGCTTAAATTTATCACTAAGCGGTAGCGATAGTCGTGGAAGAAATAGTTGGCGAGACGACAACGATGCTACGATGGAGGTCAAGGTGTCAAGCCGGTGACGATGGTGATCATGACGGTGCTTTGGAGATGGAGATCAAATGCACAAGATGATGATGGCCATATCATATTACTTATATTGCTTGCATGTGATGTTTATCTTTTATGCATCTTATTTTGATTAGTACGGCGGTAGAATTATAAGATGATCTCTCACTAAATTTCAAGGTATAAGTGTTCTCCCTGAGTATGCACCGCTGCTACAGTTCGTCGTGCCGAGACACCATGTGATGATCGGGTGTGATAAGCTCTACATTCACATACAACGGGTGCAAGCCAGTTTTGCACAAGAAGAATACTCGGGTTAAACTTGACGAGCCTAGCATATGCAGATATGGCCTCGGAACACTGAGACCGAAAGGTCGAGCGTGCATCATATAGTAGATATGATCAACATAGTGATGTTCACCATTGAAAACTACTCCATCTCACGTGATGATCGGACATGGTTTAGTTGATATGGATCATGTGATCATTTAGATGATTAGAGGGATGTCTATATAAGTGGGAGTTCTTAAGTAATATGATTAATTGAACTTTAATTTATCATGAACTTCGTACCTAATAGTATTTTGCATGTCTATGTTATTGTAGATAAATGGCCCGTGCTGTTGTTTCGTTGAATTTTAATGCGTTCCTAGAGAAAGCTAATGAAAGGATCGGTATAGTTGACTAGAGGGGGGGGGGGTGAATAGGCAACTAACAATTTTTAGCTTTTCTTTACCAATTTAAACTTTGCATCAAAGTAGGTTGTCTAGATATGCAACTAGGTGAGCAACCTATATGATGCAACAACAATAAGTACACAAGAAAGCAAGGGATGTAACACAAGATAAGCTTGTACGAGTAAAGGGATGAGATAACCAAGAGTGGAGTCGGTGAAGACGAGGATGTGTTACCAAAGTTCCTTCCCTTTGAGAGGAAGTATGTCTCCGTTGGAGCGGTGTGGAGGCACAATGCTCCCCAAGAAGCCACTAGGGCCACCGTATTCTCCTCACGCCCTCACACAATGCGAGTGTCACACCCACGATGCGGTTATATCTCCCACGTGTCAGAGCACGACTTAGAGGCATAACTCCATTGTAGGCAATGTCGCAAGAGGGGTAATCTTTACACATCCCATGTACTGAATAAGAGAGATGTACAGAATTGGCTTACAATCGCCACTTCACACAAAACATGAATAAAGCATTACATCATCCAGATACACTCAAGGACCGACTATGGATCCAAAATAAAAGAAGACTACCCCTACTGCTACAGATCCCCGATCGCCCGAACTGGGCTCCACTACTGATCAACTGGAATCTAAACAACAAAAAGAACGAAATCTTCATCGGGCTCCTCCTTGAGCTCAGTTGCGTCACCTGCACGGGTATCCACGGCACCTACAACTGGTTTAGGAAGTAATCTATGAGTCACAGGGACTCAACAATCTCACATCCTCGCGATCAAGACTATTTAAGCTTCTGGGTAGGGAAAAGGTATGAGGTGGAGCTGCAGCAAGCACTAGCATGTATGGTGGCTAACTTATGCAAATGAGAGTGAGAAGAGAAGGCAAGGCACAGTCGTGAACTAGAAGTGATCAAGAAGTGATCCTAGACTACTTACGTTCAAGCATAACTCCAACACCGTGTTCACTTCCCGGACCCCGCCGAGAAGAGACCATCATGGCTACACACACGGTTGATGCATTTTAATTAAGATAAGTTTCAGGTTTTCTACAACCGGACATTAACAAATTCCCATTTGCCCATAACCGCGGGCACAACTTTTGAAAGTTCAAACCCCTGCAGGGGTGTCCCAACTTAGCCCATCACAAGCTCTCACAGTCAACGGAGGATATTCCTTCTCCCAGGATGACCCGATCAGACTCGGAATCCTGGTTACAAGACATCTCGACAATGGTAAAACAAGTCCAGCAAGACCACCCGCTGTGCCGACAAATCCCGATAGGAGCTGCACATATCTCGTTCTCAGGGCACACCGGATGAGCCAGACATCGGGTTGGCATAGACCCTAGTTGCCCAGGGGGCACCGGACATCGCTCAGGTTGGACCAACACTTAGAGAAGCACTGGCCCGGGGGGGTTAAGATAAAGATGACCCTTGGGTTGGCCGACCCAAGGGAAAAAAGGCTAGGTGGAAAATGATAAAAGCAAGGTTGGGCCTTGCTGGAGGAGTTTTATTCAAGGCGAACTGTCAAGGGGTTCCCATTATAACCTAACCGTGTAAGGAACACAAAATCAAGGAACATAACACCGGTATGACGGAAACTAGGGCGGCAAGAGTGGAACAAAACACCAGGCATAAGGCCGAGCCTCCACCCTTTACCAACTATATAGATGCATTAATCCCAACAAATATCCATGTTCCAACAAGGAACAAACTCCATCTTCACCTGCCACTAACAACGCTATAAGAGGGGCTGAGGAAAGTGGTAACATAGCCAAACAACGGTTTGCTAGGACAACGGTGGGTTAGAGGCTTGGCGTAGCAATATGGGAGGCATGATAGAGCATGTGGTAGGTATCCCAGCATAGGCATAGCAATAGAGCGAGCAATCTAGCAAGCAAAGATAGAAGTGATTTTGAGGGTATGGTCATCTTGCCTGCAAGGTACTCCGAGAAGATGAAAGCTTGATCCTCGTAAGCGTACTCAACGGGTACCTCGAACATAAACTTGTCTCCCGACTCTACCCAAAGCAAGAACACAAGCAAAGGAAACGATAATCAACCACGGTGCAATGCGCAAGCAACATGATGCAAAACATGGCATGATATGCGGGATGTGATATGCGATGCATATGCATGTTTCGAAAAGGAAAAACTGAACCTGGCCTCAACTTGGCAAACCAAGAGTGCCGCTGGAAAGATGAGTTAATTTCGGTCGAAATTGATATAAAGATCACCGGAATCGGATGCACGGTTTGCAAATAGCAAGCAAAACAAATATGGCACCAATCTGCGATTAACAGCGCGAGGCCATCTAAATGCATCAAGAACAACAAGCTACTGCACTCTAACATAACAACAAAGCACATGGCAGTGATCCACTCAAGATGCTTGACAAAAGATGAACACCGAGCTACGGCTAATTCACTCAATAGCAGGTTCAAACAAGCATGGAAAAAGTGCAAAAGATAACAGGTTACAGACTTAGGGAAATAAACATGTCAGGAATTTAACATCAGGAAGCAATGTTTAGAGCAAGATAACAACATGCTACAGGAACATATCATGGCAAAGCAAGGCATGTCATGAAGCTACTCAAATCATACAACAAAAGTCCCTTACTGACCATAAGCCAAAAGGGATCATAAGATACAATGGCAACCATGTGAACATAGCAAGTTTCGTTAACAGATTCAGACTTAGCAAAAAACTAGACATGGCATTAACAGAATTACGTAGGCATGTTTACAAGCTCGATGCACTCACCACAAGGCATTGCATGACAAACTAAGCATACACCCAGCAAGAAGACATGTTGAATAGGCTAAACATGGCAAGAACAATCTCATAGCATGCATGGATCAACTACAACAACCTTGGCAAAATTGATTAACACGTAAACAATCTGCCAGGAACATTTTTTATAGCAAAAGTAGAGCAAGATTGAGTCATGCTAGGACACTCCATAAATGCAAACAAAGACATGGATGGATAGTGCACAACAATATCTCAAAATCATCCTTACTGAATATACTCAAACAAGGCATGGATCACTCTGTAGCAACATGAATACATGTCATAAAAATATAATAAGGAAAAGGACTTAGAAGATTTCTAAGTCCCTGAAATCAGCAACATCACGAGAGCTACTTTGCATGCTTATGCTAGTCACCACAAAGATCACAAAAATACATGGCATACATCCCTGTAAAGATGGCATGGCATACTTCAAAACACATGTAGGGCTCAAGATCATAGGAGGCACACATTAAACATGGAAAAAATGACAAATGCTCATAAACTGATAAGAATCAGTACCTAACATTTTATAACACTCTTGCAACATCATTTAGGGCATCAAGATGAACTCAAATGAACATGGTGCAATGGAATGAAATGAAGTACTCATCAAGATGAACAATTTGATATGATACACGCACGAATCGGAGCAACGGTGATGAAGTTATGATGCAATGAACAAGGCTAGAAAATATGCAGATCTGGGGACTTAGTGGAAATATACCCTCGCAAAAAGTCAACCTGGGACAGGACGGTGCGGGACGGAGGGATCCGGGGACTCGGGACACCGTTTGGTTCGGGGACCCGGTGGATCTGATCCACCTTCTCCGGCGAGGCGCGGACTCCGACGAGGCACGGACTCCGACGAGGCACAGACTTCTCCGATGAGTGAACTCCGGCGACGCGAGGACGAGGCGACGGGGCCGGAGGGAGGCGAGGCGACGTTCGGACGGTGGAGGAGTGGTCAAGCGACGATGAGGGAGGATGGCGGCGGGGTGGCGATGGAGGCCCGCGGCGGCTCGGGCGCGGTGGCGCTAGATGGCGGTGCAGCGGCGGGAGCCCGTGGCGGAGAGGCGGCAGAGCGGGGTTCGCGCGGCGGAGCAACAGGCGGCGTGCGAAGCAAATGGCGGCGAGGGAGGCGACTCCGGCGAGGGGTCACCGGAGACGGTGGCCGGTGACGAGGATCTACGGCGGCGGCGCGACCCGGATCGGGTGGCGGCGGACGAGGGCTAGGGCGACGGAGCATCTTGGCCCAGATCGGCCCACGGCGGGCCACGGATGGGCTCCGACGGGCCCGACGAAGTGGGGGAGGAGATAGAAGGTGAGGTGGTAGCGCGTGAGTGGGTGAGAGTGGTGGCAGTGGTGACGTGTCGGGCGCTGATTGGTCGGAGTGAGGTGACCGGTGGACGCGTCCGGCGCGGACAGACATGTCCAACGGCGTGGAGGGAGTTGGATCTAGGGTTTGTACCGCGAATTTTGGAGGGATCACACACACACATATATATATATATATATATAGGTAGAGGGATCTAGGAGAGTCCAAATGAGGTGCGGTTTGCGGCCACGCGATCATGATTGAATGACCGAGATGATGGAGGGGGTTTAGGTGGGTTTTGGGCCAGTTTGAAGGGGTGTTGGGCTGCAACGCAAATGAGGCCTTTACGGTTCCTCGGTTAATTGTTGGAGTATCAAACGAAGTCCAAATGGCACGAAACATGACAGGCGGTCTACCGGTAGTAAACCAAGGCCGCTTGGCAAGTCTCGGTCCAATCCGAGAATGTTTAACACCCGCACACGAAAAGAGGCAAAAGGGAACACCGGAGGACGTAGGAGCGCCGGGTTGCAAAACGGACAACGGTGAAGATGCTCGGATGCATGAGACGAACACGTATGCAAATGCGATGCACATGATGACATGATATATGCAAGCAATTGGCAAGGCAACAACAGCGAATAACTGGAAGACACCTGTCACATCGGTCTCGGGGCATTACAACACTCCACCACTACGAGAGGATCTCGTCCCGAGATCTAGAATGGCACCGGAGGGAAAACGGAAGAGAAAGAGAAGAGGTAAAACTAAGTTGCTTCTTTGGCAAACGAGAGAAACCAAAGAACCTTGAGAGGTTGAACAAATTGGAAGAAAGAAAACAACGATGAAGAACAAAGTTGAAAGTACTCCGTTAAGACAGAGGAAAAGAAAGAACCGATTCAGGTATCACTCCGGTTGAAAAGAGTTGAAAGACTTGATAAAATGAAAGAACTTGAGCAGCGGGCACACACTCCGGTTACAAGGATAAGCATGAAAAGATCATGATCTTCATAATTCGAGATAATGATTGAAGAGAGTAACATCACAATGCCTCCGGAACAAAGAAGAAAAATGGAATGGAATGAACGGAGGAGAAAACAATATCTTCTACCTCGAATGAGCTTGAAAGCATCTTTAGGAGAAGGGTCGAACGGAGTTGTTGGAAAACCAACAACGAAAAGAATAAGCTTGATATGGTATTATGGAATATATCTCAAATTATGAGGTGACAACCAGCCACTTACGGGAAAAAGAATTGGATTGATATGAACAAGGAGACGAGAAACTTATTTCACCGAGAGGATAATTGAAGAACTTGGGTCATTTATAAGCACCATAAATAGCAACAATCATTAGGGCAAGCTTTAGGTGAAATATAACCCAAGATAACTCCAACGAAAAGGTTGATGGATTTAAAAAAACCCTCATTCTTAACGACATGTGAATCATGAAACATGAAACTCAAATTATCAAGAATGGCATAATACCACCTCCAATGATATGGAAGAAAGAATTGCACTCCGAATTGCAAGATGAAGAATACTTGAGCTCCTCTGAAAAGAAATCTCAATGAACACTTCGAAAAGGAATTAAACCCTTGATGAACCATCATGTAGCGCCTCCATGAAGAACTCCGGTAAACAAAAGGATAACGAAAAGAAAGAGAAGTTGAAAACACAAAGTGAAACCTTGTAATGATTTAGATGGATCTCCGTGATAATTAGAGCTTGGACTCCGAAAAAGAAAAGATGAAAAAAAGAAATTCAAGAATTTGATGAGGCTTCGGAATAAGGAATTAAATTCACTTGATGAAACAAGAATAAGAATAACATTATGCTTATCCTTCACCAATTAAATTGATGACAAGCAATGGGTTGCATACAACTTATTCTCTTAGAAAGGATTAAGATAGATATAGTGCCAACTTGGAAAGGTCTTCAACGAACCACCGGTAGGGTTTGGAAACAACAAATGAATTGATATGATAACGAAGGAAGAGAAATCTTGAACGAACCACCGTAAGAATTGAAAAAGAAAGTGCCAAAGACACAATTCCCCGGGAAGAATTAGAAAACGAATAAAAATACTTGAGGGGATTTGATACAAGAGAACGAAGAGATCATGAACTGATTAGAATATACTTGAATGATGCACCGGTAAGATTTGGGGAACGAGAGCTGAAAGCTGAGAATGAATAATTCTGAGATGATGGGCTCCGAAGAATCAAACTGGAAAGACTCTTGAATTGCTCCGGATGGGTGAAAAGAATTCTCACAATCGAAAACAATGATGAGAGGATGGCATAAAGCTAGCACGATGAATCTTGAAGAGAAAGGAGCAAGATTTAGAGGGAAAATCTTCTTCGGTCTTCAAATGTTGAGAATGACGCTGAGAAACACGACCATGAATTGTTTAGACACTTTGGAATAATGAAGAATAGAAAGGTTGAAACAACAATGAAAATAATTTAAAAGATCTTGGAGAAGGGCACTTGACTGATGATAAATCATTCTTACGTCAAACTTTGAAATGAATTTGAGAATAACTCCGGGGAAATTAGAAGAGCCAGGTAAGATCCTGGGAAAAGACCTGTTGGGGATATTACTACCAGTATGACCCGCCCAGGAGGGGCCGGGTCAGCCCTAATGGCGGGTTACATAAGAAGCCCAATATACATTCAAGATGATAGTTTATTAAACATGTAGAAGGCCCAAAGGCCTAGGGCCGGCTTAAGGACCGATATTGTAAACCGCCGTATGTAAGGAAAGACTTGTAAAGAAAGGCATGTAAAGGAAGTCACCCAGCCAGACACGATTATGAGCCGGCCGGGACTCTCTAAGCCACCAGGCATCAACCCATGTATATAAGGGGACGACCCGGTGGCGGCTAAGGAGAAGAAAAAACAACCTAATCGATAACCAAGCCGGCGAGTTGAGCCCCTTGGAGATCGAAACTTCAGCAATACCAAACCCAACTAGACGTAGGCTTTTACCTTCATCGTAAGGGGCCTAACTAGTATAAAAACTCTCTCGTGTCCTTTGTCCCGATTAACCCCTTTAAGCTTCCTAGTGCGATGGCCCTACGACTAAGTCCTTGCTCTAGGACATCTGCCATGTCAACTCCACGACAGTTGGCGCCCACCGTGGGGCCAGCGCATGGTGGATTTGAGTTCTTGAAGGGAAACTTCGAAGGGCTCAAGGGATACGCTGTGGGCCGGATGACCAAGAGTCGTCGCGGCAAGCTCTACATCGACGACGAAGGCTGGGGCCCCGAGGCCGGCTCAATCGAGTACGGGTACCGGTTCCTTTTCGGCGGAATTCATGTCTTCATCGGCCGGATCGGCGAGTCAGGCCCTAAGCCAGACGTCCACACCAACCTCATCGAAACGGATCAACGCGCCAGGACCACCCGTGTTCAATCTGTCACGAAACATGCCTTCGTAGGCTGCATCCACGACGGTGAATACTCCAAAGGATCGGTGGAAGGCGGGGAGACGGCCATCTGCTCTGATACTGCATCATCAACCGGCGAGATGGACTTGTTGTACCAGCTGCAAGACGACATGCTCGGGGGCTGTTCCGATGGCAGCAGTATTCCGGACCCCCTTGAGCCGCTGAATTGTGCCGGAGTCTTCATGGCAGGGACGCAGCCCGGGCAGAACTCTACCGCATCGACAGTAGCAGCTACCGAGTCAGCAGCAGCCAGGTCAGGAGACCCCGCGCGCCCCCGGCTCAAATTCTAATGGACCTCATGGATCAGCTGACGACTCTGTTAACTGCTGTGGTAGAGCCGGTGGATAAAGCCCAGCACGACGCAGAAGTGGCACGTGTGCGGGAGGAGATGGTGCAAGCTAAGAAAAATCTAGTCGTGGAGGAAACCCGAATGGCAGCAGAACGAGGAGCTCTGGATGCTCGTGCTCAGCAACTTCAAGCAAAAACTTTCCTGCTCTCGGTGGATCTTAACGCATCAAACGAGGTCATAAGGAGGAGGCATCAGAAAACTCAGTCGCGTCTACCTCCAACGCTAGATCCGAGGAACCTGTTCCATACACCCGGGGCTGGGGGGAGCAACCCGCCGGAGGCAAACCGGGTCACGACACCCGGTGCACCAGTTCGGCCATGCGCCATGGAGCCACCTCGTATAAATACAGCTCCTCCTCATTATGTGTCAACACCTCTGGGTCACTTCTCCAACCCTTTGGAAAACCTCGTTATGTACCAGGATCTCTCAGATGCACACAAGTTATCCCCACCTTGGGAAGGACCTTTTGTGGTCAGTAAAAATTTAAACAATGGGTCATATTACCTCATTGACATTTGAGAGCATGCAGACTCACGTAAGTTGGAAGAGGAGACCCGCCGACCATGGAACATTGCTCAACTTCGGCCATATTACAACTGAGCCACCGGCTCTCATCATGTACATACGTTCACGTTGTATATACTATGATAAGCAATAAATTAAGACCATTGGTCTCTTTTCTTTTCAAAGATTATGCATCTTTATTATTTCTTATTTACAAATGACTATTAAGGAGTTGATCATATTTGAATCAAGTTTAACCTTTTTGGTCCAGCTTATGATCGTATTCGAATCTAGATGCGAATCTCATGGTCACTTGGGGGCTTCCTGTTCAAACATAGGTCATATTCGAACCAAAGAGAACATAGCTGTCGTAACCCTCTTGATCAGCTCAAGGCCAAAACTCACTGGGGGCTTCTTGATCGTATCCGAATTATAGCTTAACCCCTTTGAGTCTGACTTGGATCGTATTCGAATCAGGGTCGTTAAAAACCTCTCAAGGTCATTTGGGGGCTTCCTGTTCAAACATAGGTCGTATTCGAACCAAAGAGAACATAGCTGTCGATACCCTCTTGATCGGCGCAACGCCAAAGCCACTGGGGGCTATATGGTCGTATTCGAACCTTAGCTTAACCCCTTTGGTCCGGTTTACTGGTCGTATTCGAATCATAAACCCCCAACCTTTTGAATACAAGATTAAAATTATGCTTATTATCTGTCGCTTGCCGTTTAGTTTGTTGTTGTTTCAATATTACAAATAAATTAGCCTGGTCTTCTTCACCGGCTCAATTATTGGACAACACAGCCACCCGGGTCATTCAAGCCAGTGGTTCAAGGATTAAAAGGTATGAGCTACTAAGGTATAATGATCATTGAGTATTCAAGAAGCATTAACTTTTCATAAATATTGAGTTATCAAATTCAATCACCCGGATTATTTAAACCGGCGATCTAAGGATCAAAAGGGACAAGGTGTGGTCATTACTTATACACGCTTACCTGCTGCGTTAACTAAAACGTTCGTATTAGCCCTTATCCTTTATTGATATTTGTCTCTGGTCTTATCAAGGTAAATATATTGGCTCTACATTAGGTGTTTAAACCCGTTTGGTTCTAAACCGCCATGCCAGTCTTTTCTTTGTATTTACAGGAACAAAGTTCAAACATTGCAGAGACAAGCATTAAATGATGCATAAGCAAGCATTAAACATTGGCATCTGGAAACACAGATTCACATATAAGTATTTTATGCGCGATGGCATAAGCAAACATGCAGTGTTTTAACAACTAAAGTTATTACAAGGCTTTATAAGCCCATGAAGATGATCAGTGTCCCTCCCTCGCCGGTTCACCATCTTGAGTCTGCTGGAAGTTGGGTTTTGACCAATCAAAGCCGTTCACAGCGACAAATTCGGCTTCGTCGTCAATCAGGCCGACCGGGTCAACCTCCGGGGCAAATGTATCTTCTCTCACTGGTAGGATCAAGTATGTTACTTTATATGAGGGAGGAGCCATCTTCTTATTCTCACTATCAAAACCCAGCTGGTACTTGTCCACATTGGTGTCATCTCCAAGACTAGTCTCCTGAGGCCGGACTCCATGGACGCAGGCTATGAAGTCATCCTGATCAAAAGGAGACCCGTCCTCCTTCACGGTAGGATAGCCCCTTGCTACGTCCGCCGGGTCTAGGTCTGGCACCCAAGCTTTGGAGCGGCTTAGGGCAGTCAAAGCCCCGGCTCGCGCGCAGGAGCGTTTTACTTCTTGGAACCTGGAAGGAAGGATGGACAGCTTCTTCAGGACGTCGCTGAGCCGGTTGGGTCCTTGATTAGCAGGAGAGATGGCAGCCAGAGCCCGTTGTGCGCCGATATACAATTGTTCAACCAAAGTGTATATCGCCTTCGGCTTAATCAGCGGGTCTTGGCTCAGATTTTTACTTCGCGGACCTGCATAAATTTTTAACAAAGTCAGTTGGCGGATTATACTCCGGTTTGGCACAAAATATACAAAAGTTCAAATCAGGCAGCTTACCAAAGATAGCAGCGACCATCTGAGACACCCGGCCCTTTAACCCATTCAGCTCTGTTGAAATATCTTTCAGAGCTGTTTCGGCTGTCTTAGCTCGTCGGGTCAGAAGTGTTTTCTCATTTTCCCAAGTCTTCTCCTTGGCAGCAAAGCTGGTCTTCAAATTTTCTGTTGCAGAAAGGCTTATTTGCAGTTTAGATGTGGAAGATTTGATTTCTGACTCCTGACTCGCTAGCCGGGTCTTTGCGTCAGTCAATTGAGAGTTCAATTCAGACAAGGCATTCTATGAAACGTTCAGATGAGTCAAGACTTGGTTTCAAACTCAAATATCCAAATTCAAGATTCAAGTCTCAAGTACTTTACGAATAAACCACTTGACACTTGGGGGCTAATGTATGCCAAATCAAATTTTTACGACTCTACAAACATATTTAAAGTCCCAAGTCCCTTACAAAGTAATAGCACTTGGCACTTGGGGCTAATGTATGCAATTCAGCGAGTTTATCAAAGTTAAGCCGAAGTGTTAAATACTTTGGAGAAGGTTTTAAATTCTAAAGTACCGATTCATTAATGCTCAAAATGAACCGGTCCTTGGGGACTATAGGTGAAGTTTTGTTCTATCAATATCAGGCAAAGATTCAGAGGTAAAAGTCTCGGCCTATATTTTAAGTCTACAGGTTATTCCGTTTCTCTCATAATCTGAAGACTTGGGGGCTGAAGGAATACTAGTAAACTGGAAACAACGTACCTCATACTTCAACTGAAGCTGCTTGACCATCTCGATCTCAGACTGGCGACTGGAGTGTACATGACTAAGATAGCCGAATAAAATATCACTGGCATTGAGATGATCATAGTTGGCAACATCAAAGCGAACCTTCTGCCTCTCCAATGCCTCTTGCTTTGCTATGCACCGAGCCAACACCGTTGGGTTCCCCGGCTCAACAAAGCGGCTCCCAGTAATTTGAACATCTTGGGCAGATGAAGACGGCGGGTTGGCTGAGCTTGACGGACCAGCTGTAGAGGGATCCACCGTGGCTTCATCAAAAGTCAGCTCAGGGGGATTTGCCTCATTGTCAATAGGCGGGTGTTCTGGAGCGTTAGCCAATGGGGAAGGCGGCCTAGCCAGTTCAGATGCTAGTACTGGCGGGTCTTCCGCCGGTTTTGCTGCCTTCGCTTTCTTGGATTTAGCCTGGCCGCTAAGGAAAAATATTGCAGGATTATCAGCATAAAGATACAATTGAGCAACCTGGAAGAAAGGACGATTTCTGATTACCCAGGAGCAATCTTGGAAGCCGGGAATTGTGTTTTTGATGAGTCGCCTGAGGAACGAGACACCTCCTGAAAGGATAAAAGAAAAGAGTTAAAAGAAATACAAGGAGCAGGATTTATTAAAACGAGTTAAAGACATCAATAAGCAAACCTCATTCGGGCGTTTCCGAGGGGTCTGTTGAAGGACGACAGCCGGTTCATCTTCAATCCCAACTTCACGGCGGCTTTCATGTTGCTGCTTTTTCAAATGAAAGTTGGGATCCAAGTGAGCTAAAGGGTTAGAAAACCTTACTTCACGGATCACTCGTCGAATTTTGGGTCTTGGTAAGGGCTCTGAGTCGGAGGAAATAATAGTTACCTCAGCTTCCCCGGCCTGACTGGCCCTAGTGTCATCCTGGCAAGGATCAATGTCAATAAGATTGTTAAAAAATTGGCCAAGGGAATCAAGAGCTACCTCCAAGTCAGATGTGTCATCAAGTTTCATCAAATCTTAAGGAGTGGTCTTATTTTTCTTCCTCGATCTCCGGGTCATTTTCTTAACATTCATGGCAGCGAGTTTTGCCTTCTTGGCAGCTTCGTGATCATATTTCACTTTCCAAAAGTCAGAATTGACCTACAAAGACAAGAGGAAGGATCCGTGATAGACAATACGGCTGGACAAAATATAAAGGAAAAAAGATTAGGGTATCCTTACTTCTAGTACTGGGTTAAGTTTACAGAAGGGATTTAACCCAACAATACTACAGTCTTCATACTTCCCATTTACCAAAAGGTTTGACATTGAGACAATGTCTTCCTCGGTTAGTTGAACCGGGGTATGACGGAGAGAGTCGTCCGGGTCTCCACCATATTCATACATCAATTTTGAACGACGACTTAATGGAATAACCTACCATGAGATCCAGCAGCGGGTCAGATCGACTCCAGTTAAATGGTTCCCCAACAAAGCGTTGATTCTTCTGATAGATGGAAGCAGCTTCTTGCATTCAGCAACAGTGAGTTTATCTGGCAGTGCGAACTTGGAGTCAAGACGATTGGGGCGATAACCCGGCAGTGGCTTCTCGTTGGCTGGTGAGATGTCCTGATAGTAAAATCAAGTTTGGTTCTAGTCCTTTGGGTGACTTGGTAAAACTATGAGGGGGAAGACAGCACCCTACCGGCGCTGAATTGAGATGCCTCCAAGCTCTAAGCTAAGGCCGTTGGTGCACTCGTTCCGCCGGTTCAGATAGAAGTATTCTCTAAATAGTGCCACAGTCGGCTCTTGCTGAAGATATACTTCACAAAGCACTTGGAAATTAAAAATATTGGATATGGAATTGGGCCCAATATCCTGAGGATGGAGTTTGAAAGAGTGAAGAACTTCTCTGAAAAACTTTGAACTGGGCGGTGAGAAGCCACGGTTCATGTGGTCAGTAAAGATGATCACTTTGCCGTCTTTTGGATTGGGTTGTTCTTCTTCTGGGTCAGGAGCACAATAAGACATGATGCTTTTTGAGGGCAGAAACCCAATGAGGGAGAACTCTTTTAAACGATCCTCAGTTATGGTTGAGGGGACCCAATTACAGATGGTGGGTGTCTTTGACGGCATGATGTGCAAGGAACTGAAAAAGAAATAACAACATGCCGGTTTAGTTTACGGTCAGGTTAACAGTTAAAGGTTGAAGATGTAAAACAAGTAATAGCGGCTTAACTAACGGCTAATGACATATAAGGAAAAGAAAGCCGGAGCGGTAAGTCGCCATGACTACAGATTTTCTCAGCTAAGTGTTGGCATAAACAAGTTTTACCAAGTTTTCATTATTATTTTGGATCAAATGGCCGTTCTGAAAAGAAAAATATTCTAGACCTAAAAATCTAGTACAGATGGGTTCGTCAGCTATAACAAAGCATCTATACAGGAAAAAGGGAACTACTGCTACCAAAAATGGACGCAAAACAACTACCGCGCGAGTTATATCTCCTCTTTGGATCAAGAGAGGCTGCGGAGGAAGAACTACCAAAAAGGTTCATGAAGAATGGTGAAGAACACCGATGAACTTGCAAGCCCTAATGCAGATCTAAAAAGTTTGAGAAGGCAAGACTTACGGATGCGGATTCGCTGCGGAGGGTCGTCGCCGTTTATCTGGATAGTTCAGGGTGATGCAGCGGCTAAGCTCGAGGACGATGATGAGCGTTGCGGCGGCGGCGAAGCTTGAGCAGCAGCGGAGATTGCGAGAGGAAGAAGATGAAGAAGAGGGGAGAATGAGAAAAACCGGCCGTGTGCCTATTTATAAGGGCAGATGCGAACAGACGGGCGCGAAAATCAAGGGAGAACCAAATAATGGTTATCCAGCTATATAGACGCCTCGATTCTCGGGAAGCATTAAAGATAAAAGGTCCATTGGAAGATGACGTCAGGAAAGTTTTTTGTGTTTTCAAAAGATGACGTCACGGCGGGTTACAGAGTTTTTCAGACAGAGGATGGATTTCATCTAAGTATTGAAGATTGACAAAGAACAAAGTTCAAAGTCAACCTGGGGCCTAATGTTGGGGATATTACTACTAGTATGACCCGCCCAGGAGGGGCCGGGTCAGCCCTAATGGCGAGTTACATAAGAAGCCCAATATACATTCAAGATGATAGTTTATTAAACATGTAGAAGGCCCAAAGGCCTAGGGCCGGCTTAAGGACCGATATTGTAAACCGCCGTATGTAAGGAAAGACTTGTAAAGAAAGGCATGTAAAGGAAGTCACCCAGCCGAACACGATTATGAGTCGGCCGGGACTCTGTAAGCCACCAGGCATCAACCCATGTATATAAGGGGATGACCCGGTGGCGGCTGAGGAGAAGAAAAAACAACCAAATCGATAACCAAGCCGGCGAGTTGAGCCCCTTGGAGATCGAAACTTCAGCAATACCAAACCCAACTAGACATAGGCTCTTACCTTCATCGTAAGGGGCCGAACTAGTATAAAAACTCTCTCGTGTCCTTTGTCCCGATTAACCCCTTTAAGCTTCCTAGTGCGATGGCCCTACGACTAAGTCCTTGCTCTAGGACATCTGCCGTGTCAACTCCACGACAAGACTTGTGGGTTAGGGCCCACTCAAAAGAAACACCATTGAAAAGATTGCTTGAAAAGAGATATTGCACTGGTTGAATTAAATGGCTTGAATGAGATAAGACCTCGAGATATCTTGAACGTATTAGGAATGAGAACATGAATCTCCTGAGATATCTTCAGCACTCCGGAATAGTTGAATAGCGAGAAGTGGATGATTAGGAAGTGCACCGAGATGAGAAAACATTTGAAACGAGGAAAGGGATATGATCAACAAAGCTTGAATTGGATCCACCGTAGAAGAAAAGAACGAAGAATGACGAACTAGTAGAACATCTTCATGAGAACCATCGGGTAAGAATATTGACCGAAAAGAATGGAGAGACTTCACATCAATAAGCTGGATACTTGATTAAGAAATCTTAGTCCTTGAAGAAAAAGGGTGGGAGGGCGGGAAAACAAAGGCAAGCTTGGGACGAATGAAATGAGCACCGTTGAGAAGAACTAATAATTGATCTTGCTAATGTTGAAATGATCGGATCCACTTGAAGGGAAGCTCACCGGTTGAGAAGAAATTGAAATGACAAACTCGATGATCGAGAAGGATTAGTATTCACATAGGAATATGAGAACATCGCTTAGGAAAGGTATGGAATCAACAGTTAACTTTGAAGCAACTCGAATACCACAACTGAAAACAAAACAAAGGATTGGCTTGCAAAATAAGCCGGAACAAACATATGATAGAGATTTCGTCCGAAGTTTTCATGGTGGGGCCCACACGGGCTCGATCGTACAACACCATCATGTACAAGGCAGTGCACATGACATACGAAGCATCCCCGAGTCAGCATAGCCAAGGACTCTTTAAGACACAACAAGACCACTGTAAAACCAACCGTGGATGGGAGGACCACTAGACGTCGAACCCCAATTTCATATCATACATCTGTCAGAAAGATATCCTAGGAGCTACTTGAATTCCCACTTATAAACTCCCGAAACTTTCCGGTTATGCAATCAGGTGTTTGGGATACAGGGGAAGCATAATATCTCGCCCAAACTAGCAAATCCTACATCCAGATGTATCCATCCTTCAACACATAACTAAGAAACCTTCGGAAATCGTTTACCTCAACCTTCGAAAAAGCATCTGTTATACGAGTTATGGCAATACTCCCAAACTCCCACCCCAGTACTGGGTGGCGTCGAGGTTATCTCACCAACAACTACATAAAAGAGATTTTCGATGTCGGCGAAACTCAGGTATTCCAGAATTGCAACGATAAAATTGTGACGACAACACTTCGGAGCTCAACTCCCTGGGACACTGCCACAACCCCTAAATGTCAGGAGGCACCAAGAACAATGTTCTCGTCACAAAACCATCGGAACGATTCCATGATACCCGTGTGATCCTAATTTTTTTAGTGAAATTTGAGAAGAGAAGCGTCAAAACTCTACGTCAGGATGCCTCACCAGAGCGACGAAGGGACTGAGGAGTAAAAAGAATCCTACTCTCCGATATATATAATCCTAAATGACTCAAAACATTTTTCTAGACTCAACAACACCAGCGATTCGATCAAGCAGGGGGCTCCTAAGTCGGGGAAGGCTCTGATACCAACTTGTCACACCCACGATGCGGCTATATCTCCCACGTGTCGGAGCATGACTTAGAGGCATAACCGCAGTGTAGGCAATGTCGCAAGAGGGGTAATCTTTACACATCCCATGTACTGAATAAGAGAGAGGTACAGAGTTGGCTTACAATCGCCACTTCACACAAAACATGAATAAAGCATTACATCATCCAGATACACTCAAGGACCGACTACGGATCCAAAATAAAAGAAGACTACCCCTACTGCTACAGATCCCCGATCGCCCCAACTGGGCTCCACTACTGATCAACTGGAATCAAAACAACACAAAGAATGAAATCTTCATCGGGCTCCTCCTTGAGCTCGGTTGTGTCACCTGCACGGGTATCCATGGCACTTGCAACTGGTTTAGGAAGTAATCTGTGAGTCACGGGGACTCAGCAATCTCACACCCTCGCGATCAAGACTATTTAAGCTTATGGGTAGGGAAAAGGTATGAGGTGGAGCTGCAGCAAGCACTAGCATGTATGGTGGCTAACTTACGCAAATGAGAGCGAGAAGAGAAGGCAAGGCACGGTCGTGAACTAGAAGTGATCAAGAAGTGATCCTAGACTACTTACGTTCAAGCATAACTCCAATACCGTGTTCACTTCCCGGACCCCGCCGAGAAGAGACCATCACGGATAGACACGCGGTTGATGCAGTTTAATTAAGATAAGTTTCATGTTTTGTACAACCAGACATTAACAAATTCCCATCTGCCCATAACCGCGGGCACGACTTTCGAAAGTTCAAATCCCTATAGGGGTGTCCCAACTTAACCCATCACAATCTCTCACGGTCAACGAAGGATATTCCTTCTCCCAGGACGGCCCGATCAGACTCGGAATCCTGGTTACAAGACATCTCGACAATGGTAAAACAAGTCCAGCAAGACCACCCGCTGTGCCGACAAATCCCGATAGGAGCTGCACATATCTCGTTCTCAGGGCACACCGGATGAGCCAGACGTCGGGTTGGCATAGACCCTGGTTGCCCAGGGGCGCCGGACATCACTCAGGTTAGACCAACACTTAGAGAAGCACTAGCCCGGGGGGGTTAAGATAAAGATGACCCTTGGGTTGGCCGACCCAAGGGAAAAAAGGCTAGGTGGCAAATGGTAAAACCAAGGTTGGGCCTTGCTGGAGGAGTTTTATTCAAGGCGAACTTTCAAGGGGTTCCCATTATAACCCAACTGCGTAAGGAACGCAAAATCAAGGAACATAACACCAGTATGACGGAAACTAGGGCGGCAAGAGTGGAACAAAACACCAGGCATAAGGCCGAGCCTTTCACCCTTTACCAACTATATATATGCATTAATTAAATAGAGATATTGTGATATCCCAACAAATATCCATGTTCCAACAAGGAACAAACTCCATCTTCACCTGCAACTAACGACGCTATAAGAGGGGCCGAGCAAAGCGGTAACATAGCCAAACAACGGTTTGGTAGGATAATGGTGGGTTAGAGGCTTGGCTTAGCAATATGGGAGGCATGATAGAGCATGTGGTAGGTATCGCAACATAGGCATAGCAATAGAGCGAGCAATCTAGCAAGCAAAGATAGAAGTGATTTCGAGGGTATGGTCATCTTGCGTGCAAGGTACTACGAGAAGACGAAAGCTTGATCCTCTTAAGCGTACTCAACGGGTACCTCGAACACGAACTTGTCTCCCGGCTCTACCCAAAGCAAGAACACAAGCAAAGGAAACGGCAATCAACCACGGTGCAATGCGCAAGCAACATGATGCAAAACATGGCATGATATGCGGGATGTGATATGCGATGCATATGCATGTTTCGGAAAGAAAAAATTGAACCTGGCCTCAACTTGGCAAACCAAGAGTGCCGCTGGAAAGATGATTATTTTGGTCGAAATCGATATAAAGATCACCGGAATAGGATGCACGGTTTGCAAATGACAAGCAAAACAAATATGGCACCGATCTGCGATTAACAGCACGAGGCCATCTAAATGCATCAGGAATAATAAGCTACTGCACTCTAACATAACAACAAAGCACATGGCAGTGATCCACTCAAGATGCTTGACAAAAGATGAACACTGAGCTACGGCTAATTCACCCAATAGCAGGTTCAAACAAGCATGACAAAAGTGCAAAAGATAACATGTTACAGACTTAGTGAAATAAACATGTAAGGAATTCAACATCAGGAAGCAATGTTTAGAGCAAGATAACAACATGCTACAGGAACATACCATGGCAAAGCAAGGCATGGCATGAAGCTACTCAAAGCATACAACAAAAGTCCCTTACTGACCATAAGCCAAAAGGGATCATAAGATACAATGGCAACCATGTGAACATAGCAAGTTTCGTTAACAGATTCAGACTTAGCAGAAAACGAGACATGGCATAAACAGAATTACGTAGGCATGTTTACGAGCTCGATGCACTCACCACAAGGCATTGCATGACAAACTAAGCATACACCCAGCAAGAAGACATGTTGAAGAAGCTAAACATGGCAAGAACAATCTCATAGCATGCATGGATCAACTACAACAACCTTGGCAAAATTGATTAACACATAAACAATTTGCCAGGAACATTTTATAGCAAAAGTAGAGCAAGATTGAGTCATGCTAGGGCACTCCATAAATGCAAACAAAGACATGGATGGATAGTGCACAACAATATCTCAAAATCATCCTTACTGAACATACTCAAACAAGGCATGGATCACTCTGTAGCAACATGAATACATGTCATAAAAATATAATCAGGAGAATGAATTAGAAGATCTCTAAGTCCCTGAAATCAGCAACATCACGAGAGCTACTTTGCATGCTTGTGCTAGTCACCACAAAGATCACAAAAATACATGGCATACATCCCTGTAAAGATGGCATGGCATACTTCAAAACACATGTAGGGCTCAAGATCATAGGAGGCACACATTAAACATGGCAAAAATGACAAATGCTCATAAACTGATAAGAATCAGTACCTAACATTTTATAGCACTCTTGCAACAGCATTTAGGGCATCAAGATGAACTCAAATGAACATGGTGCAATGGAATGAAATGAAGTACTCATCGAGACGAATAATTTGATATGATACACACACAAATCGGAGCAACAACGATGAAGTTATGATGCAATGAACAAGGATAGAAAATATGCAGATCTGGGGAGTTAGTGGAAATATACCCTCGCGAAAAGTCAACCCGGGACGGGACGGTGCGGGACGGAGGGATCCGGGAACACGGGACACTGTTTGGTTCGGGGACCCGGTAGATTTGATCCACATTCTTCTCCGGCGAGGCGTGGACTCCGATGAGGCGCGGACTTCTCCGGTGAGTGAACTCCGGTGACGCGAGGACGAGGCGACGGGGCCGGAGGGAGGCGAGGCGACATCCGGACGGTGGAGGAGTGGTCAGGCGATGATGAGGGAGGACGGCGGCGGGGTGGCGATGGTGGCCCGCGGCGGCGAAGGCGGTCGGTGGCGGCTCGGGCACGGTGGCGCTAGACGGCGGTGCAGCGGCGGGAGCCCGTGGCGGAGAGGCGGCGGAGCGGGGTTCATGCAGCGGAGCAACAGGCGGCGCGTGGCGCGCGAAGCAAACGGCGGCGAGGGAGGCGACTCCGGCGAGGGGTCACCGGAGATGATGGCCGGCGACGAGGATCTCCCAAGGCGGCGCGACCCGGATTGGGCGGCGGCGGACGAGGGCTAGGGCGACGGAGCAGCTTGGCCCAGTTCGGCCCACGGCGGGCCGCGGATGGGCTCCGACGGGCCCGGCGAAGTGGGGGAGGAGAGAGAGGGTGAGGTGGCAGCGCGTGAGTGGGTGAGGGCGGTGGCGGCGGTGACGTGTCGGGCGCTGATTGGTCGGAGTGAGGTGGCCGGTGGACGCGTCCAGCGCGGACGGACATGTCCGGCGGCGCGGAGGGAGTTGGATCTAGGGTTTGTACCGCAAATTTTGGAGGGGATCACATATATATAGGTAGAGGGAGCTAGGAGAGTCCAAACGAGGTGAGGTTTGTGGCCACGCGATCGTGATCGAACGGCCGAGATAATGGAGGGGGTTTAGGTGGGTTTTGGGCCACTTTGAAGGGGTGTTGGGCTGCAACGCAAACGAGGCCTTTACGGTTCCTCGGTTAACCGTTGGAGTATCAAATGAAATCCAAATGTCACAAAACTTGACAGGCAGTCTACCGGTAGTAAACCAAGGCCGCTTGGCAAGTCTTGGTCCAATCCGAGAATGTTTAACACCCGCACACGAAAAGAGGCAAAAGGGAACACCGGAGGACGTAGGAGTGCCGGATTGCAAAACGGACAACGAGGAAGATGCTCGGATGCATGAGACGAACACGTATGCAAATGCGATGCACATGATGACATGATATGAAATGCATGACACGCAAGCAATTGACAAGGCAACAACAGCGAATAACTAGAAGACACCTCGCACATCGGTCTCGGGGTGTTATAGCGAGATGCCGTGATTCCACTATTGGTGCCCTTGAAGGCGGCGACCGAATCTTTACAAACAAGGTTGGGGCAATCTCCACAAATTAATTGGAGGCTCCCAACAACACCACGAAGCTTCACCACAATGGAGTATGGCTCCGCGATGACCTCAACTATCTAGGGTGCTCAAACACCCAAGAGTAACAAGATCCGCGAGGGATTAGTGGGCGGAATCAAATATCTCTTGGTGGATGTGTACATCTAGGCCTTCTCAACCAATCCCTAGGAGATCAACAAGTTTGATTGGCTAGGGAGGGAGATTGGGCGAAAATGGAGCTTAGAGCAATGATGGAGCTTGGGGATAGAAGAGGTGAGTCAACTAGGAGAAGAAGACTCCCTTTTATAGTGGAAGAACAAATCCAACCGTTATCCACCGACTCAGCCTATGATGCACGGTACTACCGCACCAGAGACGCGGTACTACCGCCCGGGCCCACGGTACTACCACAGGGCACTGCATTACTACCGCCCATGCAACAGTATCCAAACAGCCCTGATGCGATGAAGCAGAGGGTGGTAGAACCGCTTGCGCGGTACTACCGCAAGGCAGGGACAGTCTAGATTTGGGAAGGCACGGATATATAAAAATACATCCGTGGCAACTTCCGCTGAGAAAAGATCTGTGAAAAAATCCGACAGGGTAGTACCGCAAAACTGGAGCGGTACTACCGCGTAGGGCGCAGATGTAAAAAATTACATCCGCCCCTACTTCCGCTCGTGCTGCCGAGTGATACGTCTCCAACATATCTATAATTTTTGATTGCTCCATGCTATATTATCTACTGTTTTGGACATTATTGGGCTTTATTTTCCACTTTTATATTATTTTTGGGACTAACCTATTAACCAGAGGCCCAGCCCAGAATTGTTGTTTTTGCCTATTTTAGGGTTTCGAAGAAAAGGAATATCAAACGGAGTCCAAACAGAATGAAACCTTCGGGAACGTGATGTTCTCGCCGAACATGATCCAGGAGACTTGGACCCTACGGCAAGAAACAAAGGAGGAGGCCACGAGGTAGGGGGCGCGCCTACCCCCCAGGCGCGCCCTCCACCCTCGTGGGCCCCCTGTTGCTCCACCGACGTACTCATTCCTCCTATATATACCTACGTACCCCCAAACAATCAGATACGGAGCCAAAACCCTAATTCCACCGCCGTAACTTTCTGTATCCACGAGATCCCATCTTGGGGCCTGTTCCGAAGCTCCGCCGGAGGGGGTATCCATCATGGAGGGCTTCTACATCAACACCATAGCCTCTCCGATGAAGTGTGAGTAGTTTACCTTAGACCTTCGGGTCAATAGTTATTAGCTAAATGGCTTATTCTCTCTCTTTTTGGATCCCAATACAATGTTCCCCCCTCTCTTCTGGAGATCTATTTGATGTAATCTTCTTTTTGCGGTGTGTTTGTTGAGAACTATGAATTGTGGGTTTATGATCAAGATTATCTATGAACAATGTTTGAATCTTCTCTGAATTCTTTTATGTATGATTGGTTATCTTTGCAAGTCTCTTCGAATTATCAGTTTGGTTTGGCCTACTAGATTGATCTTTCTTGCAATGGGCGAAGTGCTTAGCTTTGGGTTCAATCTTGCGGTGTCCTTTCCCAGTGACAGTAGGGGCAGCAAGGCACATATTGTATTGTTGCCATCGAGGATAACAAGATGGTTTTTTTTATCATATTGCATGAATTTATCCCTCTACATCATGACATCTTGCTTAAGGCGTTACTCTATTTTCATGAACTTAATACTCCAGATGCATGCTGGATAGCGGTTGATGAGTGGAGTAATAGTAGTAGATGCAGGCAGGAGTCAGTCTTCTTGTCTCGGACGTGATGCCTATATACATGATCATACCTAGATATTCTCATAACTATGCTCAATTCTGTCAATTGCTCAACAGTAATTCGTTCACCCACCGTAAAATACTTATGCTCTTGAGAGAAGCCACTAGTGAAACCTATGGCCCCCGGGTCTATCTTCATCATATTAATCTTCCAATACTTAGTTATTTCCTTTGCTTTTACTTTGCCTTTATTTTTATTTGCATCTTTATCACAAAAATACAAAAAATATTATCTTATCATATCTATCAGATCTCACTCACGTAAGTGACCGTGAAGGGATTGACATCCCCTTATTGCGTTGGTTGCGAGGAGTTATTTGCTTTGTGCAGGTACTAGGGGACGTGCGCACAACCTCTTACTGGATTGATACCTTGGTTCTCAAAAACTGAGGGAAATACTTACGCTACTTTGCTGCATCATCCTTTCCTCTTCGGGGAAATCCAACATAGTGCTCATGAGGTAGCACCGAGCCTAGCCTGAGGCCACGGTACTACCGCGCCCTAGGAGCGGTACTACCATGGGCACCTGCGGTACTACCGCACCCGTGACCGGTACTACCGCAGGGGCCTGCAGTACTACCTCTCCGAAGAGCAGTACTACCGCGCCTCAGTTCAGCCACACTAGGAGTCCTTCATTTTGCAGAGACAAGGAGAAGCGTAGGATGCTCCAAAGAGCCAAAGGAAAGGTGGTGCAAAAGGAACTGACGTGTACGTGTTGATTCCACCCAAACCTTTCCAACGCGGACCCCCTCTTAATAGTACGGCTTTCCTACGACTCAAACCACCGAAAAGAAACATAGAGAAACACCGTCTTCAATATTCTTCGAGGGGAACCAAATCATCTTGTGCCTAGACATGATATATCTGAAATGCTCAATGCACATGATTAGTCCGCAAAAGCATTGTCATCAATCACCAACACGACTAAGGGATAAATATGCCCTTATAGCTAAGTTGAAAGATGATGGTAGCAACTACACGGACTGGGTCCGTAACTTGAGGATTATCCTCATTGCTACACAAAATAATTATGTCCTGGAAGCACCGCTAGGTGCAAAGCCCACTACAGGAGCAACACTAGATGTTGTGATCATATGGCAGAGCAAAGATGATGACTACTCGATATTCAGTGTGCCATATTCAGAGCAGAGCAGAGCAGAGCATTTACTGAACATATAGTTGATGCCTTGATGCAATCTTATGAAGAAAAACTTGAGTTGGAAGTTGATGCCTTGATGCAATCTGAGCAAAGCTGATGACTACTCGATATCTAGAGCAGAGCAAAGCGTTTACTAAACATATAGTTGATGCCTTGATGCAATCTTATGAAGAAAAACTTGAGTTGGAAGTTTCTATCCCTAGAAAACTTTATGTTGAGTGGGAACCTACTATTAAAATTAATATTAAAGATCACGACTTCTATGCTTTATGTGATTTAGGTGCTAGTGTTTCCACGATTCCAAAGACTTTGTGTGATTTGTTAGGTTTCCGTGATTTTGATGATTGCTCTCTAAACTTGCACCTTGCGGATTCCACTATTAAGAAACCTATGGGAAGAATTAATGATGTTCTTATTGTTGCAAATAGGAATTATGTGCCCGTAGATTTTATCGTTATTGACATAGATTGCAATCCTTCATATCCTATTATTCTTGGTAGGCCTTTCCTTAGAACGATTGGTGCAATTATTGATATGAAGGAAGGAAATATTAGATTCCAATTTCCATTAAGGAAAGGCATGGAACACTTTCCTAGAAAGAAAATTAAATTACCTTATGAATCTATTATGAGAGCCACTTATGGATTGCCTACCAAAGATGGCAATACCTAGATCTATTCTTGCTTTTTATGCCTAGCTAGGGGCGTTAAACGATAGCGCTTGTTGGGAGGCAACCCAATTTTATTTTTATCCTTGATTTTTGCTCCTGTTTAGTAATAAATAACTTACCTAGACTCTGTTTTGGTTGTGTTTTTGTGTTTAATTAGTGTTTGTGCCAAGTAGAACCGTTGGGAAGACTTGGGGAAAGTCTTAATATCTTGCTATAAAAGATAGAAACTTTAGCGCTCACGAGAACTGCTGCCATTTTTTATTTAGAAAGTTCTATTTAGTTAATTCTTTTTGCAGATGAGTAATAGATAAATTTATCATGTCCAGAAATTTATTTTAGAATTTTTGGGGTTCCAGATCTTGCGCTAGCTACAGATTACTACAGACTGTTCTGTTTTTGACAGATTCTTTTTTTCGTGTGTTGTTTGCTTATTTTGATGAATCTATGGCTAGTAAAATAGTTTATAAACCATAGAGAAGTTGGACTAAAGTAGGTTTAACACCAATATAAATAAAGAATGAGTTCATTACAGTACCTTGAAGTGGTCTTTTGTTTTCTTTCGCTAACGGAGCTCACGAGATTTTCTACTTTGAGTTTTGTGTTGTGAAGTTTTCAAGTTTTGGGTAAAGATTTGATGGATTATGGAAGAAGGAGTTGCAATAGCCTAATCTTGGGGATTCCCATGGCACCCCCAAGATAATCTAAGGACACCTAAAAGCCAAAGCTTGCGGATGCCCCGGAAGGCATCCCCTCTTTCGTCTACTTCTATCGGTAACTTTACTTGGTGCTATATTTTTATTCACCACATGATATGTGTTTTACTTGGAGCGTCTTGTATGATTTGAGTATTTGCTTTTTAGTTTACCACAATCATCCTTGTTGTACACACCTTTTGAGAGAGCCATACATGATTTGGAATTTGTTAGAATACTCTATGTGCTTCGCTTATATCTTTTGAGTTATATAGTTTTGCTCTAGTACTTCACTTATATCTTTTAGAGCACGGTGGTGGATTTGTTTTATGGAAACTATTGATCTCTCATGCTTCACTTAGATTATTTTGAGAGTCTTAAATAGCATGGCAATTTGCTTAAATAATCTTAATATGCTAGGTATTCAAGATTAGTAAAAAATTCCTATGAGTGTTTTGAATACTAAGAGAAGTTTGATGCTTGATGATTGTTTTGAGATATGGAGGTAATAATATCAAAGTCGTGCTAGTTGAGTAGTTGTGAATTTGAGAAGTGCTTGTGTTGAAGTTTGCAAGTCCCGTAGCATGCACTATGGTAAACGTTATGTAACAAATTTGAAACATGAGGTGTTATTTGATTGTCCTCCTTATGAGTGGCGGTCGGGGACGAGCGATGGTCTTTTCCTACCTATCTACCCCCCTAGGAGCATGCGCGTAGTGCTTGGTTTTTGATGACTTTTAGATTTTTGCAATAAGTATGTGAGTTCTTTATGACTAATGTTGAGTCCATGGATTATACGCACTCTCACCCTTCCATCATTGCTAGCCTCTTCGGTACCGTGCATTGCCCTTTCTCACATTGAGAGTTGGTGCAAACTTCACCGGTGCATCCAAACCCCGTGATATGATACGCTCTTTCACACATAAACCTCCTTATATCTTCCTCAAAACAGCCACCATACCTACCTATTATGGCATTTCCATAGCCATTCCGAGATATATTGCCATTCAACTTTCCACCATTCCTTTTATCATGACACATTCATCATTGTCATATTGCTTAGCATGATCATGTAGTTGACATAGTATTTGTGGCAAAGCCACCGTTCATAATTCTTTCATACATGTCACTCTTGATTCACTGCATATCCCGGTACACTGCCGGAGGCATTCATATAGAGTCATCTTTTGTTCTAGTATCGAGTTGTAATCATTGAGTTGTAAATAAATAGAAGTGTGATGATCATCATTTTCTATAGCATTGTCCCAAGTGAGGAATATATATATATAAGAGAAAGGCCATAAAAAGAGAAGGCCCAAAAAAGAGAGAAAAAGAGAGAAGGGACAATGCTACTATCCTTTGCCACAATTGTGCTTCAAAGTAGCACCATAATCTTCATGATAGAGAGTCTTTTGTTTTGTCACTTTCATATACTAGTGGGAATTTTCATTATATAACTTGGCTTGTATATTCCAACAATGGTCCTCCTCAAGTGCCCTAGGTCTTCATGAGCAAGCAAGTTGGATGCACACCCACTTAGTTTCTTTTGTTGAGCTTTCATACATTTATAGCTCTAGTGCATCCGTTGCATGGCAATCCCTACTCCTTGCATTAACATCAATCGATGGGCATCTCCATAGCCCATTGATTAGCCTCGTTGATGTGAGACTTTCTCCCTTTTTGTCTTCTCCACATAACCCCCATCATCATATTCTATTCCACCCATAGTGCTATGTCGCGCTCATATATTGCGTGAAAGTTTATAGGTTTGAGATTGCAAAAGTATGAAACAATTGCTTGGCTTGTCATCGGGGTTGTGCATGATGAGAGCATTCTTGTGTGACAAAAATGGAGCATGACTAAACTATATGATTTTGTAGGGATGAACTTTCTTTGGCCATGTTATTTTGAGAAGACATAATTGCTTAGTTAGTATGCTTGAAGTATTATTATTTTTATGTCAATATGAACTTTTATCTTGAATCTTTCGGATCTGAATATTCATGCCACAATTAAGAAGAATTACATTGAAATTATGCCAAGTAGCACTCCACATCAAAAATTCTGTTTTTATCATTTACCTACTCGAGCACGAGCAGGAATTAAGCTTGGGGATGCTTGATACATCTCCAACGTATCTATAATTTTTGATTGCTCCATGCTATATTATCTACTGTTTTGGACATTATTGGGCATTATTTTCCACTTTTATATTATTTTTGGGACTAACCTATTAACCGGAGGCCTAGCCCAGAATTGCTGTTTTTGCCTATTTTAGGGTTTCGAAGAAAATGAATATCAAACGGAGTCCAAATGGAATGAAACCTTCGGGAATGTGATTTTCTCGCCGAACATGATCCAGGAGACTTGGACCCTACGTCAAGAAACAAAGGAGGAGGCCACGAAGTAGGGGGGCATGCCTACCCCCCAGGCGTGCCTTCCACCCTCGTGGGCCCCCTGTTGCTTCACCGATGTACTCCTTCCTCCTATATATACCTACGTACCCCCAAACGATCAGATACGGAGCCAAAACCTCAATTCCACCGCCATAACTTTCTGTATCCACGAGATCCCATCTTGGGGCCTGTTCTGGAGCTCCGCCGGAGGGGGTATCCATCATGGAGGGCTTCTACATCAACACCATAGCCTCTCCGATGAAGTGTGAGTAGTTTACCTCAGACCTTCGGGTCCATCGTTATTATCTAGATGGCTTCTTCTCTCTTTTTGGATCTCAATACAATGTTCTCCCCCTCTCTTGTGGAGATCTATTCGATGTAATATTCTTCTGCGGTGTGTTTGTTGAGACCGATGAATTGTGGGTTTATGATCAAGTTTATCTATGAACAATATTTGAATCTTCTCTAATTCTTTTATGTATGATTGGTTATCTTTGCAAGTATCTTCGAATTATCAGTTTGGTTTGGCCTACTAGATTGATCTTTCTTGCAATGGGAGAAGTGCTTAGCTTTGGGTTCAATCTTGCGGTGTCCTTTCCCAGTGACAGTAGGGGCAGCAAGGCACGTATTGTATTGTTGCCATCGAGGATAACAAGATGGGGTTTTTATCATATTGCATGAATTTATCCCTCTACATCATGTCATCTTGCTTAAGGCGTTACTCTGTTTTCATGAACTTAATACTCTAGATGCATGCTAGATAGCGGTCGATGAGTGGAGTAATAATAGTAGATGCAGGCAGGAGTCGGTCTACTTGTCTCGGACGTGATGCCTATATACATGATCATACCTAGATATTCTCATAACTATGCTCAATTCTGTCAATTGCTCAACAGTAATTCGTTCACCCACCGTAAAATACTTATGCTCTTGAGAGAAGCCACTAGTGAAACCTATGGCCCCCGGGTCTATATTCATCATATTAATCTTCCAATACTTAGTTATTTCCTTTGCTTTTACTTTGCCTTTATTTTTCTTTGCATCTTTATCACAAAAATACCAAAAATATTATCTTATCATATGTCACTCTCGTAAGTGACCGTGAAGGGATTGACAACCCCTTATCGCGTTGGTTGTGAGCAGTTATTTGCTTTGTGCAGGTACTAGGGGACGCGCGCGCAACCTCATACTGGATTGATGCCTTGGTTCTCAAAAACTGAGGGAAATACTTACGCTACCAAGCTACAAAAGCTTCATGATGAACTATAATATGTAAGGGATGGATAAGACAATTCCCGAGCTCTTCGTAATGCTAAAGGTTGTGGAGCTAGAAATCAAGAAGGAGCATCAAGTGTTGATGGTCAACAAGACCACTAGTTTCAAGAATAAGGGCAAAGGGAAGAAGGAGAACTTCAAGAAGAACGACAAGCAAGTTTCTGCTCAAGTGAAAAAGTCCAAGTCTGGACCTAAGCCTGAGACTGGGTGCCTCTACTGCAAAGGGACTGGTCACTGGAAGCGGAACTGCCCCAAGTATTTGGCCGATAAGACGGATGGCAAAGTGAAAGGTATATTCGATATAGATGTTATTGACATGTACCTGATACTGGTTCTGTTGCTAATGTTTGCAACTCGAAACAGGGGCTACGGATTAAGTGAAGATTGGCTAAGGACGAGGTGACAACGCGCGTGGGAAATGGTTCCAAAGTCGATGTGATCACAGTCGACACGCTACCTCTACATCTACCTTCGGGATTAGTATTAGACCTGAATAATTGTAATTTGGTTCCAGCATTAAGCATGAACATTATATCCGAATCTTGTTTGATGCGAGAAGGTTATGCATTTAAATCAGAGAATAATTGTTGTTCTATTTATATGAGTAATATCTCTTATGGTCATGCACCCTTAATGAGTGGTCTATTTTTATTGAATCTCGATAGTAGTGATACACATATTCATAGTATTGAAGCCAAAAGATATAAGTTTAATAATGATAGTGCAACTTATTTGTGGCACTGCCGTTTAGGTCATATTGGTGTAAAGCGCATGCAGAAACTCCATGCTGATGGGATTTTGGAATCACTTGATTATGAATCACTTGATGCTTGCGAACCATGCCGTGTGGGCAAGATGACTAAGACTCTGTTCTCCGGAACAATGGAACGAGCAACAGACTTACTGGAAATAATACATACTGATGTATGCAATGCGATGAGTGTTGAGGCTCGCGGCGGGTATCGTTATTTTCTGACCTTCACAGATGATTTGAGCAGATATGCGTATATCTACTTGATGAAACATATGTCTGAAACATTTGAAAAGTTCAAAGAATTTCAGAGTGAAGTGGAAAATCATTGTAACAAGAAAATTAAGTTTCTATGATCTGATCGTGGAGGTGAATATTTGAGTTATGAGTTTGGTCTTCATTTGAAACAATGTGGAATAGTTTCGCAACTCACGCCACCTGGAACACCGCAGCGTAATGGTGTGTCCAAACGTCGTAACTGCACATTATTAGATATGGTGCGATCTATGATGTCCCTTACTGATTTACCGCTATCATTTTGGGGTTATGCTTTAGAGACAGCTGCATTCATGTTAAATAGGGCACCATCGAAATCCGTTGAGACGACACCATATGAAATTTGGTTTGGCAAGAAACCTAAGTTGTCATTTCATAAAGTTTGGGGCTGCGATGCTTATGTAAAAAAGCTTCAACCTAATAAGCTCGAACCCAAATCGGAGAAATGTGTCTTCATATGATTCCCAAAGGAGACTGTTGGGTACACCTTCTATCACAGATCCGAAGGCAAGATATTTGTTGCTAAGAATGGATCCTTTCTAGAGAAGGAGTTTCTCTCGAAAGAAGTGAGTGGGAGGAAAGTAGAACTTGATGAGGTAACTGTACCTTCTCCCTTATTGGAAAGTAGTTCATCACAGAAATCGGTTCCAGTGATTCCTACACCAGTGAGTGAGGAAGCTAATGATGATGATCATGAAACTTCTGATCAAGTTACTACCGAACCTTGTAGGTCAACCAGAGTAAGATCCGCACCAGAGTGGTACGATAATCCTATTCTGGAAGTCATGTTACTTGACCATGATGAACCGACGAACTATGTGGAAGAGATGATGAGCCCAAATTCCGCAAAATGGCTTGAGGCCATGAAATCTGAGATGGGATCCATGTATGAGAACAAAGTGTGGACTTTGGTTGACTTGCCCGATGATCGACAAGCCATATAGAATAAATGGATCTTCAAGAAGAAGACTGACGCTGACGGTAATGTTACTGTCTACAAAGCTTGACTTATTGCGAAAGGTTTTCGACAAGTTCAAGGAGTTGACTACGATGAGACCTTCTCACACATAGCGATGCTTAAGTCCGTCCGAATCATGTTAGCAATTGCCGCATTTTATGATTATGAAATTTGGCAAATGGATGTCAAAACTGCATTCCTTAATGGATATCTTAAAGAAGAGTTGTATATGATGCATCCGGAAGGTTTTGTCGATCCAAAAGGTGCTAACAAAGTGTGCAAACTCCAGTGATCCATTTATGGACTGGTGCAAGCATCTCGGAGTTGGAATATACACTTTGATAGTGTGACCAAAGCATATGGTTTTATACAGACTTTTGGAGAAGCATGTATTTACAAGAAAGTGAGTGGGAGCTTTGTAGCATTTCTGATAATATATGTGGATGACATATTGTTGATCAGAAATGATACTGAATTTCTGAATAGCATAAAAGGATACTTGAATAAGAATTTTTCAATGAAAGACCTTGGTGAAGCTGCTTATATGTTGGGCATCAATATCTATAGAGATAGATCAAGACGCTTAATTGGACTTTCACAAAGCACATACCTTGATAAAGTTTTGAAGAAGTTCAAAATGGATCAAGCAAATAAAGGGTTCTTGCCTGTGTTACAAGGTGTGAAGTTGAGTCAGACTCAATGCCCGACCAATGCAGAAGATAGAGAGAAAATGAAAGTCATTCCCTATGCCTCAGCCATAGGTTCTATCATGTATGCAATGCTGCGTACCAGACCTGATGTGTGCCTTGCTATTAGTTTAGCAGGGAGGTACCAAAGTAATCCAGGAGTGGATCACTGGACAACGGTCAAGAACATCCTAAAATACCTAAAAAGGACTAAGGATATGTCTCTCGTTTATGGATGTGAGAAAGAGCTCGTCGTAAACGGTTACATCGATGCAAGCTTTGACACTGATCCGGATGACTCTAAGTCACAAACTGGATACATATTTTTATTGAGTGGTGGAGCTGTCAGTTGGTGTAGTTCTAAGCAGAGCATTGTGGCGGGATCTACGTGTGAAGCGGAATACATAGCTTCTTCGGAAGCAGCAAACGAAGGAGTCTGGATGAGGGAATTCATATCTGATCTAGGTGTAATACCTAGTGCATCGGGTCCAATGAAAATATTTTATGACAATACTGGTGCAATTGCCTTGGCAAAGGAATCCAGATTTCACAAGAGAACCAAGCACATCAAGAGAGCTTCAATTCCATCCGCGATCAAGTCAAGGAGGGAGACATAGAGATTTGCAAGATACATACGGCTCTGAATGTTGCAGACCCGTTGACTAAGCCTCTCTCACAAGCAAAACATGCTCATCACCAAGACTCCATGGGTATTAGAATCATTACTGTGTAATCTAGATTATTGACTCTAGTGCAAGTGGGAGACTGAAGGAAATATTGAAGGAAATATGCCCTAGAGGCAATAATAAAGTTGTTATTTATATTTCCTTATATCATGATAAATATTTATTATTCATGCTAGAATTGTACTAACCGTAAACTTAGTACATGTGTGAATACATAGACAAACAAAGTGTCCCAAGTATGCCTCTACTTGACTAGCTCGTTAATCAAAGATGGTTATGTTTCCTGACCATAGACATGTGCTGTCATTTGATGAACGGGGTCACATCATTAGAGAATGATGTGATGGACAAGACCCATCCGTTAGCTTAGCACTATGATCGTTTAGTTTGTTGCTATTGCTTTCTTCATGACTTATACATGTTCCTATGACTATGTGATTATGCAACTCCCGAATACCGGAGGAACACTTAGTGTGCTATCAAACGTCACAACATAACTGGGTGATTATAAAGATGCTCTACGGGTGTCTCCGATGGTGTTTGTTGAGTTGGCATAGATCGAGATTAGGATTTGTCACTCCGATTGTCGGAGAGGTATCTCTGGGCCCTCTCGGTAATGCACATCACTATAAGCCTTGCAGGCAATGTAACTAATGGGTTAGTTACAGGATGTAGCATTACAAAACAAGTAAATAGACTTCCCGGTAACGAGATTGAACTAGGTATTGAGATACCGACAATCGAATCTCGGGCAAGTAACATACCGATGACAAAGGGAACAACGTATGTTGTTATGCGGTTTGACCGATAAACATCACCATAGAATATGTAGGAACCAATATGAGCATACAAGTTCCTCTATTGGTCATTGACTGGAGATGAGTCTCGGTCTTGTCTACATAGTTCTCGAACCCGTAGGGCCCGCACGCTTAACGTTCGATGACGATAGGTATTATGAGTTTATGTGTTTTGATGTAACGAAGGTAGTTCGAAGTCCCGGATGTGATCACAGACATGACGAGGAGTCTCAAAATGGTTGAGACATAAATATTGATATATTCGACGGCTATATTCGGACACTGGAAGTGTTCCGGGTGGTTTCGGATATAACCGGAGTGTCGGAGGGTTACCGGAACCCCCCTGGGGAACTAATGGGCCTAGATGGGCCTTAGTGGAGAGAGAGGGGCGGCCAGGGTAGGCCGCGCGGCCCCTCCCCCTTGAGTCCGAATTGGACTAGGAGGGGGGCGCCCCCCTTTTCCTTCCCCTCGCACACTCCTTCCTTCCTCCTCCTAGTAGGACTAGGAAAGGATGAATCCTAGTCCTAATAGGAGGAGGATTCCTCCCCTCCTTGGCGTGCCATAGGGCCGGCCGGCCTCCCCCCTTGCTCCTTTATATACGGGGCAGGGGGGCACCCTAGAACACACAAGTTGACATTGTTTAGCCATGTGTGGTGCCCCCTCCACCATAATCCACCTCGGTCATATCGTTGCAGTGCTTAGGCGAAGCCCTGCGCTGGTAGCTTCATCATCACCGTCATCACGCCGTCGTGCTTACAAAACTCTCCCTCGACACTCAGATGGATCTAGAGTTCGCGGGACGTCACCGAGCTGAACGTGTGTAGATCGCGGAGGTGCCGTACCTTCGGTGCTAGGATCGGTCGGATCGTGAAGACGTTCGATTGCATCAACCGCGTTGTCATAACGCTTCCGCTTACGGTCTACGAGGGTACATGGACAACACTCTTCCCCTCTCGTTGCTATGCATCACCTAGATAGGTCTTGCGTGTGCGTAGGATTTTTTTTGAAATTACTGTGTTCCCCAATAGTGGCATCCGAGCCAGGTCTATGCGTAGATGTTATATGCACAAGTAGAACACAAAGGAGTTGTGGGCGTGGGTATATACATATTTCTTGCCGTCACTAGTTTATTCTTGATTCAGCGGTATTGATGGATGAAGCGGCTCAGACCGACATTACGCGTACGCTTACGCGAGACTGGTTCTACCAACGTGCTTTGCACACAGGTGGCTGGTGGGTGTCAGTTTCTCCAACTTTAGTTGAATCGGATTTAATGAACAAGGTTCTTTCTGAAGATCAAAAAGCAATCACTATACCATGTTGTGATTTTTGATGCGTAGGTAAGAACGGTTCTTGCTAAGCCTGTAGCAGCCACGTAAAACTTGCAACAAAAAAGTAGAGGACGTTTAACTTTTTTTTGCAGGGCATGTTGTGATGTGATATGGTCAAGACATGATGCTAAATTTTATTGTATGAGATGATCATGTTTTGTAACAGAGTTATCGGCAACTGGCAGGAGCCATATGGTTGTCGCTTTATTGTATGAAATGCAACCGCCATGTAATTGCTTTACTTTATCACTAAGCGGTAGAGATAGTCGTAGAAGCAATAGTTGGCGAGACGACAATGATGCTTCGATGGAGATCAAGGTATCAAGCCGGTGACGATGGTGATCATGACGGTGCTTTGGAGATGGAGATCAAAGGCACAAGATGATGATGGCCATATCATATCACTTATATTGATTGCATGTGATGTTTATCCTTTATGCATCTTATTTTGCTTAGTTCGGCTGTAGGATTATAAGATGATCTCTCACTAAATTTCAAGGTATAAGTGTTCTCCCTGAGTATGCACCGTTGCTACAGTTCGTCGTGCCGAGACACCACGTGATGATCGGGTGTGATAAGCTCTACGTTCACATACAACGGGTGCAAGCCAGTTTTGCACACGCGGAATACTCGGGTTAAACTTGACGAGCCTAGCATATGCAGATATGGCCTCGGAACACTGAGACCGAAAGGCCGAGTGTGAATCATATAGTAGATATGATCAACATAGTGATGTTCACCATTGAAAACTACTCCATCTCACGTGATGATCGGACATGGTTTAGTTGATATGGATCACATGATCACTTAGATGATTAGAGAGATGTCTATCTAAGCACGAGTTCTTAAGTAATATGATTAATTGAACTTAAATTTATCATGAACTTAGTACTGCTAGTATTTGCATATCTATGTTGTAGATCAATTGCTCGCGTATAGCTTCCCCGTTTTATTTATGATATGTTCCTAGAGAAAACTATGTTGAAAGACATTAGTAGCAATGATGCAGACTAGCTCCGTGATCTAAGGATTATCCTCATTGCTGCACAGTAGAATTATGTCCTTGATGCACTGTTAGCTGACGGACCTATTGCAAGAGCAGATGCAGACGTTATGAACGTTTGACAAGCTCGGTATGATGACTACTTGATAGTTTAGTGCACCATACTTTACGGCCTAGAACCGGGATTTCAAAAATGTTTTGAATGCCATAGAGCATATAAGATGTTCTAAGAGTTGAAATTGGCATTTCATACTCATGCCCATGTCGAGAGGTAGGAGACCTCTGACAGTTCTTCGCCTACAAGATGGAGGAGAATAGCTCAACCAGTGAGCATGTGCTCAGATTGTCTGGGTACTACAATTGCTTGAATCAAGTGGGAGTTAATCTTCCAGATAAGATAGTAATTGACAAAGTTCTCTAGTCACCATCGTCAAGTTACTAGAACTTAGTGATGAACTATAATATGCAAGGGATGATGAAAGTAATTCCCAAGCTCTTCGTGATGCTGAAATTGGTGAAGGTAGAAATCAAGAAATAGCATCAAGTGTTGATGGTTAACAAAGACCACTAGTTTCAAGAAAAGGGCAGAGTTAAAGAAAGAGGAACTTCAAAGAAGAATAGCAAGCAAGTTGCTGCTCCCATGAAGAAGCCCAAAGCTAGACCCAAGCCTGGAACTGAGTGCTTCTACTGCAAAGGAAATGGTCACTGGAAGTGGAACTGCCCTAGATACTTGGCAGATAAGAAGGATGGCAAAGAGAAGAGAAGTATATTTGATATACATGTTATTGATGTGTACTTTACTAGTGTTTATAGCAACCCCTCAGTATTTGATACTGGTTCAGTTGCTAAGAGTAGTAACTCGAAATGGGAGTTGCAAAATAAACAGAGACTAGATAAGGGCGAGGTGATGATGTGAGTTGGAACTGATTCCAAGGTTGATAAGATCACCATCGCACACTCCCTTTACCTTCAGGATTAGTGTTGAACCTAAAATAAATGTTATTTGGTGTTTGAGTTGAGCATAATATGATTGGATCATGTTTATTGCAATACGGTTATTCATTTAAGTCAAAGAATGATTTTTATTCTGTTTACATGAATAAAACCTTCTGAGGTCATACACCCAAGGTGAATGGTTTATTGAATCTCGATCATAGTGATACACATATTCATAATGTTGAAGCCAAAAGATGCAAAGTTAATAATGATAGTGCAACCTATATGTGGCACTGCCGTTTAGGTCATATTGGTGTAAAGCACATGAAGAAACTCCATGCTGATGGGCTTTTGGAATCACTTGATTATGAATCATTTGATGCTTGCGAACCATGCTTCGTGGGCAAGATGACTAAAACTCTGTTCTTCGGAACAATGGAGCAAGCAACTGACTTATTGGAAATAATACATACTGATGTATGCAATGCAATGAGTGTTGAGGATTGCAGCGGGTATTGTCGGGGATATACCCCGCGGTGTAAACCGGCCGGAAGTTAACCTGGCCGGACTTGGCGGTTTATTTGAGACCTCGCTAAGACTTGGCGGGTCACGACTCATTGATAATCCGGCAGGCGGGTGCGAAGAGCGACAAGACCAGGTGGCCCGTCTGGCAGTTCCTGAAGGCCGGTTCAACTATTGTGGGCCGGTTTAAGAGGAAAGGCATAAGGAATATTTGTCTTACAAGGAGTTAAGACCTGGACTTGTATCCGGTTTGTATTAGAGATAGACTAGTCCTAATCCTAATAGGACTCCACATGTAACCCGCCCCTTCAACATATATAAGGAGGGGTAGGGCTCCCCGAAGAGGGACAAGCTACAAGCAAGAAGAAACAATCTTAGGGCTAGACATAAAGAGGAGAGCCAGTTTACGGCGACTCCCTCGTGATGATAATGAGACCTAGCCTCAAACAGCATGTAGGGTTGTTACCAGATGATGTTTCCCGGGGCCCGAAGCTGTCTAAATCCCTGTCTTGTGTTGCGTCTCTCAATTCCGCTCAACCCCTCTCAAGCTACCACATAGATGCGTTGGCCTCGCGACTAAGTCTTGACACTAAGAACATCTGACGTGACAATTCCACGACAGTTGGCGCCCACCGTGGGGCTCGCGCACGATGGTGTTGAGTTCTTGAAGGGATCTCTTCCGGGGATCGAGAAGTTCACAATTTTTTAAGAAAGATTTAGCTCCGGAGGATCTGCATCAACTTTGAGTTCATCGTTTCAGGTTTTACGATCCGTGAGGTTCAAGTTAAAGAAGAGAAATTAGAGTTGCCTCTGTGTGCACCGTCACATGCGATGGGGCGATCCATCATGGCCGGATCACTTTCGGCGAGTTGACGCCACCGCGTACAGAGTCGCCGAGACCGTCAAGTTGTCTGGAACCTTTTCCTGATTAGACACGGTTTAAATTCCCAAAGACATCAATCGGAACTATGACTGCTAGTCCCCAGCGCAGAAACCAGAAGCGACAACGGCGGAAGCTATTCCATCACATCAAACATCAAGCTCAATGGTGTACCTTCGACTAGTACATCACCTGAAGACAAAATCGCCTTTTTCTTTTGTCAAACTCTGATTGTTACATGCATGCAAGGAATCTCCCAGGAGGTTAAGTCAAGAATTGAAGAAGGAAAAGCTATTACGTGGGTTTAGCACGTGATTACCAAGGAAAAAGATAGATTGATCAGAGGCAAGCTATCAGCGCGCAAATCCTGCAGGCCTTGGTCAATACAGATCTAGTAAAAAGAGAAGAATAAGGGCCACAACCCGGACTCCTACACTGCCGCCGTTGTGGAAACGCCATGAGTCCGCCACACTGCACCTGATTCAGGGCCGCCCCGCCTCGTTGCTCGCCTCCAGGCTGCCGAGTCCGCGCCTGAGCCGTCGTGGCCACGCCTGAGCCGGCATGACTGCGGCCTGTTCCGCTCCACTCTGGCCGTCTCCACATTGCCATGGGCCGTTACCGTTCTCAGGCCGCTCCTTGCCCGGTTTCGAGTTAAGTCGCCAGGCGCCGTCGTTGCGGCCGCAGACGCCAAGATGCTGCTTCAAGTTGTTTCCCCAAATGCTCTGTCATCTACTCCAAGGGCTAAGCGATGAATTTTCAGATACCTCTAGTTGCGATTTTTGCACATTGATGGCAACAGAATACTCCTACCACGAAATATTACTTGAAGGCCTGTATTTGATCACGTGAGCTCTCAAAAACCATGAGCCGATTCTCAGCTTTGGGCTAGCCCCGCTCGTCTCGGCCTCTCGCCGTTCGCCTCCAGGATTGAGTCGCCACGCTTGCCGCAGCTGTTCCGCCTTTGAGCCGCCCAGCACTGGGGCGCTTCCACTTCGCCTTGACAAACCGCCGCCTGCGCCTCTACTAATCCGTCATGGAACATTAAACTACATCGGGGGTTCACTATGAGTCACCTGCGCTGCAGTTTTCTGCTCTCCAACAAGGTCACTGACGCTCAGTTCGCCGCAATAAGTCGCCGACGCCTAGTTCAATTAAGGACAAATCATCGTCGGTTCATCTCCATCGCCATGGATTCCCCGGAGTCGGCTTGCCTGTGGCCTCACGCAAAACTAGCCTCTGCTGAGCTAACTCTGATCCATTATCCCTACTACCTGCTGAAGTTGCCGCTGCCATGGCCGCTTCGCTGGCTTCAAGCCATCCACCTCTCCGATTCACTTTGCCGGATTAACACCATGCCGCTGGAGCGTGGTCCAACCCGCCGTCCGCCTCGTGCCCGAGTTAACACCATGCCACTGAAGATCGCCGACCCCGCGCCCGTGGACTCGCTGGCCTGCCATGCCGCCGGGTTACCACGCCTCGTCCCGGCAACCTGCCCTGGCCGCTTCGCCGGCTGTGCCCGAGCCACGCGGCTGTGAATTGCTCCACCTTGAGCCGCTGCCGGATCATCACTAAACTCGGGCCCGCTTGAACCATCCCGTTGAGCCGCTGACTCAGCCGTGGCCGGCCTCGTGCCCCGCGCCCGGCGTCAACCGGCTTGTCTCTGCGGCCAGGGCTCCGCCTTGCCAACTCGCTGCGATGGCTCGCCTCTGCCCCGGCTTACCTGACCTCACTGCCGCGGAGAGCTGCTATCGTCAAATCATCATCTCCAACCTTGTTAAAGATGCGTCGCCTCTGCGGCCTTGTTTGGAACCAAAAGGGGACGGTAGAAGCAGATAAGAGAGAAAAGGAGAAAACCGGCTACGTGCATGGATTATGCGGCCAGAGTGCTAATGACATGCATATACTATTCACTTTCCATGCACTTCTAGTGCCTCACACATGGTTCAGTCTGCAACTTGATATTATCCAGCGACGTGGGTGCTCAGTGATACATTAGATGTGCATTTGTCCGGTTATTTTTTATCCAAGCACGTCCAGTATCCGTGATCATCCGACAAAAAATACCAGGTGCTATCTTGTCTATTTATTTTTAATGCATATTGTTTTTATCAAAGAACAATTACTCCGGTCTGTGATATTTTTTCGCAGAACTATTGTTTATTACAAAGGTGTCGCACAAGGGGCGTGCACCAGCATTATTTTTGTACTAGCACTTGTCCATGCCGTGCTGCTCGACGAGCACGTACGCAGGTCATCGCCTCCGCTACATCAACACGACGCGATTGACTCGCCCGTCCATGCCGGTTTACGACACCGGTGCCGATCTTCCCCGTCCGCACCGGTTTACAATGCCACGGCCGACTCATCTATCCGAGCTGCCTCTGATGTTGCGGTCGTCTCTGATGTCCGTCTCTCGCGGCCTGGTCTACATCGACATACCGGGCCGCACCGTCTGCATGAGTTGTTTATTGGATATGAGCAAGTCACAGCTTGGGTAGCCCGGTTTTCTTTCAAATTGGAGGCAAATTATCGTCAACCGCCGTCTACACTGGATGGCTTAATAAGCAGGCACACAAGTCGCCGCCATTACAGTTCTGGTTAACTTCAAATCGCCAGTTGGAAGGAACCATTGGCCGAGTTGCTGACACGGCTCATACAGGATCATTTATAACCCGTCGTAGTCATCACAACCTTCTGTGGATTCACATCGTGTTATCAACACCAATGATATACAAGTTATGCCGGTTTATATCACGGTCAAATATGGAGAGTTTCAAGCCAACTCCTCGAGTCACCTTGAGACTCGGGGGCTACGATGACATGACTCAGCAAATCTTGCTAGTTTCAACAAATTTAAGAACCCCAGGACGATGAAGGGAAAGATAACCCGGTCCAGGAGGCTACTGTTATTTGAACGCCGTCAGAAAATTTCCGGCTTAGAAAGTATATGACAGTTACAAAATCCCGGCTCAATGAAGAAGATCCGGGTCATCAGAAAGGATTCCGGTTTAAAATCCGGCTCAAGGGAAGTCAGTCTCATTGAAGCTCTCAAATATCTGGTTTACAATCCGATTCAAGGGAAAGATGTCTCCCACAAAGCTTTGAAGCTCTCAATATCCGGTTCAAAATTCCGGTTCAAGAAGGATTTATCTCTTGCAAAAAGTTAAAGGGTGCCAAAGAGGACCTGCGGCCATGATGCGCAGTTCAAACATGGGTATCATGCCTTATTGGCCTAACATATTATTGATCACATGGGGGCTTCTGCTTCATAAAGCGGGGTCTCTGTTCTTTTTTACACCATGCGTGGTTACACGGAGGTTCTGTCTTAAAGCGGCCTCCGGTTTACCTCTTGGGTTAGCTTTTCAAAGCACCATGTTATATCACTTGGGGCCTTGGTTGTGTCCGAACCAACGCAACACCTTTTGATAGGCGAAAGCCACCAGATCATTTGGGGACATGGTCAAGTCTGAACCAGTCATGCATCTTGGTCGGCCTAAGGCCACAGAATCACTTGGGGGCTTTGGTCGAACCCGAACCATCGTCACCCCTCTTGATCGGCGTAATGCCAATGCATCACTTGGGGACTTGTGGTCACGTCTGAACCATAGTCACGCCTCTTGATCGGCCTAAGGCCACAGAGTCACTTGGGGGCTTGGTCAAACCCGAACCATCGCCACGCCACTTGATCGGCATAATGCCACGGTTTCAGTTGGGGACCTGGCTGACTTGAACCATAGCTACACCTTATTGGGAGCTTGGTCGTGTCCGACCATGGTAACACCATCTGATCGGCTCAGTAAAGCCTCTTTTTTGCAAACGGTCTTATCATTGCCTTTGCTTCCATATTTTTTTCATAACTATTATTTGATTTTTGTTGCGTTTTTTAAACCGACATTGTTAGTCCGGTTCGACTGTCAATTACAAATTGGCGGAACACGGTCAAATCTTAATCCGGAGACTATCTGCCCGGTTTGATTTTATGTTACCATCTTATTATGGAGTAAACCGGTGTTCATTAACCCGGCTTGACTTTCAATTACAAGTTGTCAATATAGGATCAAGTTATAATCCGGAGACTATCAGCCCGGTCTGGCTTGACTACGAGTCGCCAGTATTATATATGGTTAAACCGGTGTTTATCACAACCCGGTACGGTTTATCATCAACCGGCACAGTGTGAAAGGAGTTATCATTACTCAAGATTGGGGTTATCACTCTTACTACAAAAAGTTGGTAAAACCAGCAATGTGATTCAATATCACAGGTATGATATATTTCATATTTGATTATTCTTAAGTGCAACCTTGGTTATAAACCCAGGTTATATGTTGGGCATTATGACCCGTTCGGCGGTAAACCGCCAGGACACTTTAAACTTGTTGTATGCAGAAACAGGTTGAATAAAGCATGATTATAAATCACTGACGTTTATTAAACCGGCCTGGCTTTCGACTATGTGTCGCCAGTATGATGATAAATTATCCGGTGTTTGTTAAACCAGCCTGGCTTTCGACTATGTGTCGCCAGTATGATGATAAATTATCCGGTGTTTGTTAAACCGGCCTGGCTTTAAGACGATAAGTCGCCAGTATATGATGAAAAATTATCCGGTGTTTATTAAACCGGCCTGGCTTTGGACTATATGTCGCCAGTATATATTTGGATTGCGCCATTGGAATCATGCGCTTATAAATGATTGGGTTATATTATTCAAATAGCTAAACTTGGCTGAATTTTCATTATGATATTGGATGAATTTTTCATACCGGATTATATTATCTTGAATAGCCAACATGGCTGGATTTCCATTATGGTTATCAATAACCAGTATTATGATTAAGGTTTTCAAAGTCGCTTTAGCGCAATGGCTATCATATTATCAATGGATATAATTTATTCTACAATTGAAGGAATAGTCCCGAGTTGCTGCAGGCTTACAACCCGGCACTTGGGGGCTACATTATTTAAGTTGAGATTACATCAAATATGCAAGTCTCATGTCGCTGCAAGCATGCACCATGACACTTGGGGGCTAATGCAAAGTCATTTTTTTGCTCATCTTATTGAAGACCCGACTCATCATATCATAATGAGTTGGCCCTTGGGGGCTACCAATTGCTCCTGTCAACAGTTGAAGGTACAAAGCTTTTTATTCATTATATTGAAGGGTCCACTGCTCAGTTGGTAAAGCACAAGGCTCTTAACCTTGTGGACATGGATTCAAGTCCCACGATGGGGGTTACATCATATGATGTTATTTTCATTGAAGTATATATTAAGTCCCAGCTCAATATTATCTTAATGACCCGGCCCTTGGGGGCTACACTGGTTGAAGTTTTATGAGTATAAGACAATTACAAGTCCCAGGTTGCTGCAAGCATGACAACCCGACACTTGGGGGCTACATAGTATGGAGTATTCAGTTTTTACTAGTCACTGGGATGAACAACATGGATTTCTTTGAAAGTGGCAATATTTATATTGAAGCAAAGTCTTAATCCACCACTTTGTTCTGCTCAAAGACCCGGCAAGTTCTGCATCTTCAAACCAGTTGAATATCAGATGAGTATTTCAAGACCAATATTTTTTAAACCGGCACTTTGGAAGCTGACTCAAGTGGATTATTCTTCACAATGTTTTTTCTATAAGAAGCCAACATCAGCAATTTGGGTATGAAGCTGGTTATTGACCCGGATTTTCTAGGAGGAAATGACAAAGGACTTAGGAATGATCAGGTGCCGGTCTACAAGAATTATTAACCCGGAGCACAATTTGCCAAATTTGTTCTGGTGTTTATTTTGCAGCATAAGTTTACCATGGATAAATCCAAGCTAAACTTGGGGGCTAATGTCGGGGATATACCCCGCGGTGTAAACCGGCCGGAAGTTAACCCGGCCGGACTTGGCGGTTTATTTGAGACCTCGTTGAGACTTGGCGGTTAATGACTCATTGATAATCCGGCAGGCGGGTGCGAAGAGCGACAAGACCAGGTGGCCCGTCTGGCGGTTCATGAAGGCTGGTTCAACTATTGTGGGCCGGTTTAAGAGGAAAGACATAAGGAATATTTGTCTTACAAGGAGTTAAGACCTGGACTTGTATCCGGTTTGTATTAGAGATAGACTAGTCCTAATCCTAACAGGACTCCACATGTAACCCGCCCCTTCAACATATATAAGGAGGGGCAGGGCTCCCCGAAGAGGGACAAGCTACAAGCAAGAAGAAACAATCTTAGGGCTAGACATAAAGAGGAGAGCCGGTTTACGGCGACTCCCTCATGATGATAATGAGACCTAGCCTCAAACAGCATGTAGGGTTGTTACCGGATGATGTTTCCCGGGGCCCGAAGCTGTCTAAATCCCTGTCTTGTGTTGCGTCTCTCGATTCCGCTCAACCCCTCTCAAGCTACCACATAGATGTGTTGGCCTCGCGACTAAGTCTTGACACTAAGGACATCTGACGTGACAATTCCACGACAGGTATCGTTATTTTCTGACCTTCACAGATGATTTGAGCAGATATGGGTATATCTACTTGATGAAACATAAGTCTGAAACATTTTAAAAGTTCAAAAATTTCAGAGTGAAGTGGAAAATCATCGTAATAAGAAAATATAGTTTCTACGATCTGATCGCAGTGACGAAATATTTGAGTTACGAGTTTGGTCTTCATTTGAAACAATGTGGAATAGTTTCGCAACTCACGCCACCTAGAACACCACAATGTAATGGTGTGTCCGAACGTCGTAACCGTACTTTATTAGATATGGTAAGATCTATGATGTCTCTTACCGATTTACCACTATCGTTTTGGGGTTATGCATTAGAGATAGCTGCATTCACGTTAAAAAGGGCACCATCTAAATCCGTTGAGACGACACCTTGTGAACTGTTGTTTGGCAAGAAACCGAAGTTGTCGTTTATTAAAGTTTGGGGCTGCGATGCTTATGTGAAAAAGCTTCAACCTGGTAAGCTCGAACTCAAATCGAAGAAATGTGTCTTCATAGGATACCCAAAGGAAACTGTTGGGTACACCTTCTATCACAGATCTGAAGGCAAGATATTCATTGCTAAGCATGGATCCTTTCTAGAAAAGGAGTTTCTCTCGAAAGAAGTGAGTGGGAGGAAAGTAGAACTTATGAGGTAACTGTACCTGCTCCCTTATTGGAAAGTAGTTCATCATTGAAATCAGTTCCAGTGATTCCTACACTAGTAAGTGAGGAAGCTAATGATGATGATCATGAAACTTCTGATAAAGTTACTACTGAACCTTGTAGGTCAACCAGAGTAAGATCTGCACCAGAGTGGTGCGGTAATCCTGTTCTGGAGGTCATGTTACTTGACCATGATGAACCTATGAACTATGAGGAAGCGATGATGAGCCCAGATTCCACAAAATGTCTTGAGGCCATGAAATCTGAGATGGGATCCATGTATGGGAACAAAGTACGGACTTTGATTGACTTGCCCGATGATTGGCGAGCCATTGAGAATGAATGGATCTTCAAGAGGAAGACGGACGCTGATAGTAGTGTTACTATCTACAAAGCTCGAATTGTCACAAAAAGTTTTTCGACAAGTTCAAGGTGTTGACTACGATAAGATTTTCTCACTCGTAGTGATGCTTAAGTCCGTCTGAATCATGTTAGCAATTGCCACATTTTATGAAATATGGCAAATGGATGTCAAAACTACATTCCTTAATGGATTTCTTAAAGAAGAGTTGTATATGATGCAACCAAAAGGTTTTGTCAATCTAAAAGGTGCTAACAAAGTGTGTAAGCTCCAGTAATCCATTTATGGACTGGTACAAGCATCTCGGAGTTGGAATGTATGCTGTGATAGTGTGATGAAGGCATATAGTTTTATATACACTTGCGGTGAAGCCTGTATTTACAAGAAAGTGAGTGGGTGCACTACAGCCTTTCTGATAAGTATATGTGAGTGACATATTGTTGATTGGAAATGATGTAGAATTTTCTTGAAAGCATAAAGGAGTGTTTAAAATGAGTTTTTCAAAGAAAGACCTCGGTGAAGATGCTTACACATTGAGCATCAAGATCTATAGAGATAGATCAAGACACTTGATAAGATTTTTCAATGAGTACATACCTTGACAAGATTTTGAAGTAGTTCAAAATGGAACAGCCAAAGAAGGAGTTCTTGCCTGTGTTGCAAGGTGTGAAGTTGAGTAAAGACTCAAAACCCGACCACGGCAGAAAATAGAAAGAGAATGAAAAGTCATTCCCTATGCCTCAATCATAGGTTCTACAAAGTATGCTATGTTGTGTACCAGTCCTATTGTATACCTTAGCATGATTTTGGCAAGGGAGTACAATAGTGATCTAGCAGTAGATCACTGGACAGTGGTCAACATTATCCTTAGAGGACTAAGGAAATATTTCTTAGTTATGGAGGTGATAAAAGAGTTCATCGTAAAGAGTTACGTTGATGCAAGTTTTTGACTCCGATCTAGATGACTCTAAGTCTCGATCTAGATACATATTGAAAGTGGGAGAAATTAGCTAGAGTAGCTCCATGCAGAGTATTGTAGACATAGAAATTTGCTAAATACACACGGATCTGAATGTTGCAGACCCGTAGACTAAACTTCTCTCACAAGCAAAACATGATCACTCTTTGGGTGTTAATCACATAGCGATGTGAGCTAGATTATTGACTCTAGTAAACCCTTTGGGTATTAGTCACATGAAGATTTGAACTAATCACATGACGATGTGAACTAGATTATTGACTCTAGTGCAAGTGGGAGACTGAAGGAAATATGCCCTAGAGGTAATAATAAAGTTGTTATTTATATTTCCTTATATCATGATAAATGTTTATTATTCATGCTAGAATTATATTAACCGAAAACTTAGTACATGTGTGAATACATGGACAAACAGAGTGTCCCTAGTATGCCTCTACTTGACTAGCTTGTTAATCAAAGATGGTTAAGTTTCCTAGCCATAGACATGTGTTGTCATTTGATGAATGGAATCACATCATTAGAGAATGATGTGATGGACTAGACCCATCCGTTAGCTTAGCATTATGATCATTTAGTTTATTGCTATTGCTTTCTTCATGACTTATACATGTCCCTATGACTATGAGATTATGCAACTCCCGAATACCGCAGGAACACCTTGTGTGCTATCAAACGTCACAACATAACTGGGTGATTATAAAGATGCTCTACAAGTGTCTCCGATGGTGTTTGTTGAGTTGGCATAGATCGAGATTAGGATTTGTCACTCTGATTGTCGGAGAGGTATCTCTGGGCCCTCTCGGTAATGCACATCACTATAAGCCTTGCAAGCAATGTGACTAAAGAGTTGGTTGCGGGATGATGCATGACAAAACGAGTAAAGAGACTTGCCTGTAACGAGATTGAACTAGGTAGGATGATACCGACGATCGAATCTCGGGCAAGTAACATACTGATGACAAAGGGAACAACGTATGTTGTCACTACAAAAAAATACACTTCCGTGATGATACGTGTTTGTCACAGTAGGTCACGTTTTCTGTCATGCATGTACATCCATGAAAATTTTATGACAAAATCAAGATAGTCATACCTGTGCTGTTGTAGAAGTGTTCCATGACATTACCAAAATTATCATCACGGAAGTGTCCACTTGCATGATGATAAATCGTGCGTCATAGAAGTGCTTTCGTCAAGGGTGACCAACACATGGCATCCACCGTAATGGAACACCGTTAAGCTGTCGAGTCCGGTGTTGGATCCGATAACCCGTTAACAAGCCCGACCAATAAGGATTTTCCACGTGTAAAATCATCATTGGCTGGAGGAAACACGTGTCGGCTCACCATTGGGATAGATTTCATCCACTCATTGGACCCAAAGCGCCTATGATACGTCGACACAAGGCACGGCCCAACAGAGGCCCATTCCTGTGAAAAGGCCGGCCTGTTTGACTTGGTCAAAAGTAGGCGGGCCGGCCCATGGCAAGCCTATTAACGGCTTGTTCACATATAGCCCATTCACAACCTGCTAACCCAGGGCCCGTTTATGGCCTATCCAAATTAGGCCCAGTAGCGTCATCTCGGCCGTCCAATATAATTCCAGCCCGTTTTAACTTCCGACCCAGGTATGGCCCAAGACATCTTTCGGCCCATATGAGGCCCTTCGTAACCCTCGGACCATTAACGGCCCGTGGTAAAACTGGCCTGTAATGAACAGTGTATTACTTTATACCCATTAACGACCCATTATTCTGTTGGGCTGTTTCTGGCCCATGTTATCTTTCGGCCTTCTCAGGGCCCATTTATTCTTGGGCTCATTTCCAGCATTCGTTTACTTTTGGCCCGTTACTATCATTTTCTGCTTGTGGGCCAAATTCAGCCCGTGCTTACAGTCGACCCGTTTGTGGCCCGTTAATACGTTGGGCCGTTTTCATAGCATCATCAAATACAGCCGATTAACGACGACCCGTTATGGTCGGCCCATGAACGGATGATTTCAACTCTAGCCCATTTACGACCATAATGTGGTCTGTTATTGGCCCATGTTTGGCCAACCGATCATACGGCCCGTAGAAGGCCCATTCATGATACGGCCCGTAGAAGGCCCATTGTGTCTACGGCCCATATAAGTCCCATTGTTTCTATGCCCCATAGAAGGCCCATTGTTTCTACGGCACGTAGGAGGCCCATGTTAACTACAGTAAATATGTAGCCCACGATTAATGTGGCCTAGTTTTTAAAAATAGGTTATTGCGGCCACTAGCAAACCGCGGAAAAAGAACTGCACTGACTACAAGAAAACAAATAAACAAGACAATAAGGAAATAAATAAGCAAGCAACCTACGCTAGGCTATCACGGCTATTACACATATTACATCGACTGGGCATCAAAGTTCGCCACGAGTGCAAATATAGGGAACAAAGGAGCATATAAACGTCGTAGCAAAACAAGTCCAGAACTGAAACCACTTCAGAAGAGCTCAAGAAACAATATCCTGGGTACCCATAATGCTGGCAAGATGCTTAGCAATCTTATTAACTTTCTCTTGTTTGGTGCTTAAATCCTCCAGCACTTGCTGTTGCGCCAGAAAGTATGCATTCGAATTCTGCAGGGACTTCCTTAGTCCTTCTGCTTCCTGTCGCATAACATCTGATCAATGTCTTTCAACTTGAAGTTGAGACTCAAGAAGCCAAACTAATTCAGGCAGCGAGTTCGAAGAGCTGGTGCCAACAGTAGTAGCCAATAACACGAACACTACATCAAGACCGGACTTTGGGGTTGTCTTAGTGTCTCCAATATAGTTTTTATCAGCTTTCTTGGAGACCAACAGGGATGTCTCACTATCTTGAACCTTATCTGCATTACTTCCTTTACCATTGCATAACGGGGTACTCTTCTCCAATATTTTTCTGTGTTCTAAAAGAGAAACAAACAAACACATCATAGGTTTACAATGTAGTATATGAAACTCATTTTGGTAAACCAGTTCAGTAGTAAGGTGGGCAGGATAACAACATGAAACAAACATATATCTATGTAGTATGGTCACTGTATGGTCTATATCATTCTAGTTTATGTTGCCAAATCAAGATAGCTACAGTTCGAATCATATCTATTTAAGACAAAGCAGCATAGACAGAATATAAGTGTGGGAAACTACACAACAATGACAATACTTGTAATGTGCATGGCATGAGAACATAATTGTTTATTCAATTGAAACTGAAATCAAGATAGAGCAAGTTACAACAGCAAACACGTTAAAGAAACAGGTTTAAAACATACCTGTTGCGCCATTGGAGTTTCAATTGCATCCTTCAAATTTGAAATTAGTTGGTATGAGTAAATACAGTGATGCAAGAGCAAAGTAGTATGAACCATAGCTACGGAACCTGACCTGAGAACAATTCTTCTTCTGCTTTAAGCGTTGACTTGGGGTTCGGAGTGGTGGTCCTCGTGCTTTGGGCACTGCAGCTGCCTTACTAACTGCTCGTGTTTGGGTGCTCTATGGTGGAGACAGTGTTGTGTCAACAGGAACTGGTACTATTTGCTGGGGTTGGGGTTAGAAGGGGTGTAGCTGGTTCTCTGTCCAACTGGGTAGGGGTACAATCTGCGTGAGTCTGGGTTATGTGTGGTGGGGCTGGTTCTTGGGCAAGTACAACCGTGGTTCTATCTCCATCGACAGGTAGCACGATCTTTTTCTGAAGACCGTGTTTTTACCCCCACAGATACTGCCATCACCCCCTCCAATTGAAATGGCTGATAAACAAGAAAAGTAATTGAATGTACAGATATTGTAAGATAGACATGTGCAATGGATAGTAGGGAAGAAAACAGGGCATGAAATAATTTCACATATATGATGGCTAATTAAACAGGATAGCATGACACAATTTCACATGTATGATGGCTAACTAAACAAGATAGAATGACATACTTCAAAATATGATCACTATGTAAATAGGATGACATGATATAACTATACGATGTGTCTATTGAAGTGGTTGGCATGCCATAAATCATAAACATGCCATCGATGGAAACATGATGGCATGATATAATTCATGGATAGAATGACATAATTCAAAATATGATGACTATGTGAACAGGATGAGATGATATAACTATATTATGTCTTTAGAAAATGGGTTGGCATGCATAATTCAGATACATGTTGTTTATGTAAACATCATGGCATGATATACTTCAAATATATGATTTATATACTAAGGAAGTGAGCAGGGGGCAATCGCATATATGATGTGTCAACTAAGGAGATGTCATTCAATATCGTGTATATGATGTGAAAACTAAGCATTGCAATACAACATATGCATGATATGAGTAATATAACCCTGCCAAGTTTGAGCATAAACCTCAGGGGGATAATAGGACTGGTCATCTGCCTCTGAATCCTCCACTGAAGAGCTATTTGTAACCAGCAAGATATCTGCTTCAGCAAGTAGCATTGTCTGCTCTGAAGACCTTGTTTTCACTCCAGATTTCTCCATCACCAATTCAAATGGCTGATGCATAGGAAGAGCAGTTGAATATACAAACATTGTCGACAAAAGCAATGAGAAATACAAAAAAAGGACGACATGATATAATTCACATATATGACGCTTGGCTAAACATCATGGCATTGCATAATTCACATATATAATGCCTTGCAACAAGATAGCATTGCATAATTCACATATATAATGTCTTGCAACAAGATGGCATTGCATAATTCACATATATGGTAATTAGACACTAAACAGGTGGCATTCACACAAAGCATGTCTAAACTAAGCAAATGACATAGAAATGCAAGATACCATACACACGATATGAGCAACATAACCCTGCCAAGTTAGAGCATGCACCTGGGGGGGGATATGACTGGTCATCTGTCTCTGAATCCTCCTCTGAGGAGCTATCTATAACCAGTAAGACATGTGCTTCGTCAGATAGCATTGTCTACTCTGAAGACCTTGTTTCCACTCCAGATTTTTCCATTACCGTGATGAATGGCTGATGCACAGGAAGAGTAATTGAATGTACTAAAATTGTTGACAAATTTAACACGTAATAAAAAAATGATGTCATGATATAATTCACATATAAGATGACTAGCTAACCAGGGTGGCATTGCAAAATTCACATATATAATGCCTGACTAAACAAGATGGCATTGCATGATTCACATATACGATAAAGAAACTAAACAGATGGCATTGACACAAAGCATGTCTAAACTAAGCAGATGACATCTTTGATGTATACAGTAAGGAATGAAAGGCATCATATGCATGATAGTGTTGGGGAACGTAGCAGAAATTCAAAAATTTTCCTACGTATCACCAAGATCTATCTATGGAGAGACCAGCAACGAGTAGAAAGGAGAGTGCATCTACATACCCTTGTAGATCGCTAAGCGGAAGCGTTCAAGTGAACGGGGTTGATGGAGTCGTACTCGTCGTGATTCAGATCACCGATGATCCTAGTACCGAACGGACGGCACCTCCGCGTTCAACACACGTACAGCTCGACGATGTCTCCCACGCCTTGATCCAGCAAGGAGAGAGGGAGAGGTTGAGGAAGACTCCATCCAGCAGCAGCACAACGGCGTGGTGATGATGGAGGAGCGTGGCAATCCTGCAGGGCTTCGCCAAGCACCTACGGGAGAGGAGGAGGTGTCACGGGAGGGAGGGAGGCGCCAAGGGCTCAGGTATGGATGCCCTCCCTCCCCTCCACTATATATAGGGGCAGGGGAGAGGGGGGAGGCGTAGCCTTGCCCCTTCCTCCAAGAAAGGGGTGCGGCTAAGAGGGGGGAAGGAGTCCATCCTCCCCAAGGCACCTCGGAGGTGCCTTCCCCCTTGAGGACTCTCCCCTTTTTCCTATATCTTGGCGCATGGGCCTCTAGGGGCTGGTGCCCTTGGCCCATGTAGGCCAAGGCGAACCCCCTACAGCCCATGTGGCCCCCCGGGGCAGGTGGCCCCACCCGGTGGGCCCCCGGGACCCTTCCGGTCGTCCCGGTACAATACCGATGACCCCGAAACTTGTCCCGATGGCCGAAATAGGACTTCCTATATATAAATCTTTACCTCCGGACCATTCCGGAACTCCTCGTGACGTCCGGGATCTCATCCGGGACTCCGAACAACATTCGGTAACCACATACAAGCTTCCTTTATAACCCTAGCGTCATCGAACCTTAAGTGTGTAGACCCTACGGGTTTGGGAGACATGCAGACATGACCGAGACGTTCTCCGGTCAATAACCAACAGCGGGATCTGGATACCCATGTTGGCTCCCACATGTTCCACGATGATCTCATCGGATGAACCACGATGTCAAGGACTCAATCGATCCCGTATACAATTCCCTTTGTCTAGCGGTATGGCACTTGCCCGAGATTCGATCGTCGGTATACCGATACCTTGTTCAATCTCGTTACCGGCAAGTCTCTTTACTCGTTCCGTAACACATCATCCCGTGATCAACCCCTTGGTCACATTGTGCACATTATGATGATGTCCTACCGAGTGGGCCCAGAGATACCTCTCCGTTTACACGGAGTGACAAATCCCAATCTCGATTCGTGCCAACCCAACAGACACTTTCAGACATACCCGTAGTGTACCTTTATAGCCACCCAGTTACGTTGTGACGCTTGGCACACCCAAAGCACTCCTAAGGTATCCGGGAGTTGCACAATCTCATGGTCTAAGGAAATGATACTTGACATTAGAAAAGCTTTAGCATACGAACTACATGATCTTGTGCTAGGCTTAGGATTGGGTCTTGTCCATCACATCATTCTCCTAATGATGTGATCCCGTTATCAACGACATCCAATGTCCATGGTCAGGAAACCGTAACCATCTATTGATTAACGAGCTAGTCAACTAGAGGCTTACTAGGGACATGGTGTTGTCTATGTATCCACACATGTATCTGAGTTTCCTATCAATACAATTCTAGCATGGATAATAAACGATTATCATGAACAAGGAAATATAATAATAATCAATTTATTATTGCCTCTAGGGCATATTTCCAACAGTCTCCCACTTGCACTAGAGTCAATAATCTAGTTCACATCGATATGTGATTAACACTCAAGGTCACATCCCCATGTGACTAACACCTAAAGAGTTTACTAGAATCAATAATCTAGTTCACATTTACCATGTGATTAACACTCGATGAGTTCTAGGTTTGATCATGTTATGCTTGTGAGAGAGGTTATAGTCAACGGGTCTGAACCTTTTAGATCCGTGTGTGCTTTACAAATCTCTATGTCATCTCCTAGATGCAGCTACCACGTTCTATTTGGAGCTATTCCAAATAACTGTTCTACTTGGAGCTATTCTAAATTGTTGCTCCATTATACGTATCCGGTATCTCTACTCAGAGCTATCCGGATAGGTGTTAAGCTTGCATCGACGTAACCCTTAACGACGAACTCTTTTACCACCTCCATAATTGAGAAAATTCCTTAGTCCACTAGTTACTAAGGATAACTTTGACCGCTGTCCTGTGATCCATTCTTGGATCACTCTTGTACCCCTTGACTGACTCATGGTAAAGCACACTTCAGGTGCGGTACACAGCATAGCATACTATAGAGCCTATGTCTTAAGCATAGGGGACGACCTTCGTTCCTTTCTCTCTATTCTGCCATGGTCGAGCTTTAAGTCTTAACTTCATACCTTACAACTCAGGCAAGTACTCCTTCTTTGACTGATCCATCTTGAACACCTTCAAGATCACGTCAAGGCATGTGCTCATTTGAAAGTACTATTAAGCGTTTTGATCTATCCTTATAGATCTTGATGCTCAATATTCAAGTAGCTTAATCCAGGTTTTCCATTGAAAACACTTTCCAAATAACCCTATATGCTTTCCAGAAATTCTACGTCATTTCTGATCATTAATATGTCAACAACATATACTCATCAGAAATTCTATAGTGCTCCCACTCACTTCTTTGGAAATACAAGTTTCTCATAAACTTTGTATACACCCAAAATCTTTGATCATCATCAAAGCATACATTCCAACTCCGAGATGCTCACTCCAGTCCTCAGAAGGATTGCTGGAGCTTTGCATACTTATTAGCATATTTCAGGATAGACAAAACCTTCCGGTTGTATCACATACAACCTTTCCTCAAGAATCGTCGAGGAAACAATGTTTTGACATCCTATCTGCAAGATTTCATAAATAATGCAGTAATTGCTAATATAATTCCAACAGACTCTTAGCATCGCTACGAGTGAGAAAGTCTCATCGTAGTCAACTCCTTGAACTTGTCGAAATACATCTTAACGACAAGTCAAGCTTTCTCAATGGTGACACTTACCATCATTGTCTGTCTTCCTTTCAAAATCCATATGTACCTAACAGCCTTACGACCATCAAGTAGTTCTTCCAAAGTCTACACTTTGTTTTCATACATGGATCCTCTCTCGGGTTTTATGGCCTTGAGCCATTTATCGGAATCCGGGCCCACCATCGCTTCTCCATAGCTCGTAGGTTCATTGTTGTCTAGCAACATGACTTCCAAGACAGGATTACGTACCACTCTGAAGTAGTACGCATCCTTGTCATCCCACAAGGTTTGGTAGTGACTCGATCCGAAGTTTCATGATCACTATCATAAGCTTCCACTTTAGTTGGTGTACGTGCCACAGGAACAACTTCCTGTGCCCTGCTACACACTTGTTGAAGTGACGGTTCAATAACCTCATGAAGTCTCCACCATCCTCCCACTCAACTTTTCAAGAGAAACTTTTCCTCGAGAAAGGACCCGATTCAAGAAACAATCCCTTATTGCTTTCGAATCTGAGACAGGAGGTATACCCAACTGTTTTGGGTGTCCTATGAAGATGCATTTATCCGCTTTGGGTTCGAGCTTATCAGCCTGAAACCTTTCCACATAAGCATCGCAGCCCCAAACTTCTAAGAAATGACAGCTTAGGTTTCTCTAAACCATAATTCATACGGTGTCTTCTCAACGGAATTATGTGGTGCCCTATTTAAAGTGAATGTGGTTGTCTCTAATGCCTAACCCATAAACTATAGTGGTACTTCGATAAGAGACATCATGGTATGCATCATATCCAATAGGGTGCAGTTATGATGTTCGGACACACCATCACACTATGGTGTTCCAGGCTGTATTAGTTGTGAAACTATTTCCACAATGTCTTAATTCTGTGCCAAACTCGTAATTCATATATTCATCTCTATGATCATATCATAGATATTTTATCCTCTTGTCACGACGATCTTTCAACTTCACCCTGAAATTACTTGAACCTTTCAATAATTCAGACTCATGATTCATCAAGTAAATGTACTCAACATCCACTCAAATTATCCGTGAAGTAAGAACATAACAATATCCACTACATGCCTCAGCACTCATTGGACTGTACACATCAAAATGTATTACTTCCAACAAGTTGCTATCTTGTTCCATCTTACTGAAAACGAGGCTTTTCAGTCATCTTGCCCATGTGGTATGATTTGCATGTCCCAAGTGATTCAAAATCAAGTGAGTCAAAACGGTCCATTTGCATGGAGTTTCTTCATGCATATACACCAATAGACATGGTTCGCATGTCTCAAACTTTTCAAAAACGAGTGAGCCCAAAGATCCATCAATATGGAGCTTCTTCATGCGTTTTATACCGATATGACTTACGTGGCAGTGCCACAAGTAGGTGGTACTATCATTACTATCTTTTGGCATGAACATCTGTATCACTACGATCGAGATTTAATAAACCATTCATTTTAGGTGTAAGACCATTGAAGGTAGTATTCAAATAAACAGAGTAACCATTATTCTCCTTAAATGAATAACCGTATTGCGATAAACGTAATCCAATCATGTCTATGCTCAACGCAAACACCAAATAACAATTATTTAGGTTTAACACCAATCTCTTTGGTAGAGGGAGCGTGCGATGCTTGATCATATCAAGCTTGGAAAAACTTCCAACACATATCGTCAGCTCACCTTTAGCTAGTCTCCGTTTATTCCGTAGCCTTTTGTTTCGAGTTACTAACACTTAGCAACCGAACCGGTATCTAATACCCTGGTGCTACTAGGAGTACTAGCAAAGTACACATTAACACAATGTATATCCAATATACTTTTATCGACCTTGCCAGCCTTCTTATCTACCAAGTATCTAGGGTAATTCTGCTCTAGTGGTTGTTCCCCTTATTACAGAAGCACTTAGTCTCGGGTTTGGGTTTTACCTTGGGTTTCTTCACTAGAGCAGCAGCTGATTTGCCGTTTCATGAAGTATCCCTTCTTGCCCTTGCCCTTCTTGAAACTAGTGGTTTCACCAACCATCAACAATTGATGCTCCTTCTTGATTTCTACTTTCGCGGTGTCAAACAACGTGAATACCTCAAGGATCATCATATCTATCCCTAATATGTTATAGTTCATCACGAAGCTCTAACAGCTTGGTGGCAATGACTTTGGAGAACCATCACTGTCTTATCTGGAAGATCAACTCCCACTCGATTCAAATGATTGTTGTACTCAGACAATCTGAGCACAAGCTCAACAATTGAGCTTTTCTCCTTAGTTTGCAGGTTAAGAAAGTCATCGGAGGTCTTATACCTCTTGACATGGGCACGAGCCTGAAATCCCAATTTCAGCCCTCAAAACATCTCATATGTTTCGCGATGTTTCAAAAACGTCTTTGGTGCCTCAACTCTAAACCGTTTAACTGAACTATCACGTAGTTATCAAAACGTGTATGTCCGATGTTCGCAACATCCACAGACGACGTTTGGGGTTCAGCACACTGAGCGGTGCATTAAGGACATAAGCTTTCTACTGTCCGCATAATCGCTACTATCAACTTTCAACTATATTTTCTCTAGGAACATATCTAAACAGTAGAACTATAGCGTGAGCTACGACATAATTTGCAAAAACCTTTTGACTATGTTCAGGATAATTAAGTTCATCTTATGAACTCCCACTCAGATAGACATCCCTCTAGTCATCTAAGTGATTACATGATCCGAGTCAAACTAGGCCATGTCCGATCATCACGTGAGACGGACTAGTCATCATCGGTGAACATCTTCATGTTGATCGTATCTTCTATACGACTCATGTTCGACCTTTCGGTCTCCGTGTTCCGAGGCCATGTCTGTACATGCTAGGCTCGTCAAGTTAACCCTAAGTGTTTTGCATGTGTTCCGAGGCCATGTCTATACATGCTAGGCTCGTCAACACCCGTTGTATTTGAACGTCTGAATAAAACACCCGATCATCACGTGATGTTTTGAAACAGCGAACTGTCGCAACGGTGCACAGTTAGGGGAGAACACTTCTTGAAATTGTTGTAAGGGATCATCTTATTTACTACCGTCGTTCTAAGCAAATAAGATGTATAAACATGATAAACATCACATGCAATCAAATAGTGACATGATATGGCCATCATCACTTTGCTCCTTTTGATCTCCATCTTTGGGGCTCCATGATCATCATCGTCACCGGCATGACACCATGATCTCCATCATCATGATCTCCATCATCGTGTCTTCATGAAGTTGCCTCGCCAACTATTACTTCTACTACTATGGCTAACGGTTAGCAATAAAGTAAAGTAATTACATGACGTTTAAGTTGACACGCAGGTCACAAATAAATAAAGACAACTCCTATGGCTCCTGCCGGTTGTCATACTCATCGACATGCAAGTCGTGATTCCTATTACAAGAACATGATCAATTTCATACATCACATATATCATTCATCACATCCTTTTTGGCCATATCACATCACATAGCATACCCTGCAAAAACAAGTTAGACGTCCTCTAATTGTTGTTTGCATGTTTTACGTGGCTGCTATGGGTTTCTAGCAAGAACGTTTCTTACCTACGCATGAACCACAACGTGATATGCCAATTGCTATTTACCCTTCATAAGGACCCTTTTCATCGAATCCGATCCGACTAAAGTGGGAGAGACAGACACCCGCCAGCCACCTTATGCAACTAGTGCATGTTTGTCGGTGGAACCGGTCTCACGTAAGCGTACATGTAAGGTTGGTCCGGGCCGCTTCATCCCACGATGCCGCCGAATCAAGATAAGACTAGTAACGGCAAGCATATTGAACAATATCGACGCCCACAACTACTTTGTGTTCTACTCGTGCAAAGAATCTACGCAATAGACCTAGCTCATGATGCCACTGTTGGGGAACGTAGCAGAAATTCAAAAATTTTCCTACGTATCACCAAGATCTATCTATGGAGAGACCAGCAATGAGTAGAAAGGAGAGTGCATCTACATACCCTTGTAGATCGCTAAGCGGAAGCGTTCAAGTGAACGGGGTTGATGGAGTCGTACTCGTCGTGATTCAGATCACCGATGATCCTAGTACCGAACGGACGGCACCTCCGCGTTCAACACACGTACAGCTCGACGATGTCTCCCACGCCTTGATCCAGCAAGGAGAGAGGGAGAGGTTGAGGAAGACTCCATCCAGCAGCAGCACAACGGCGTGGTGATGATGGAGGAGCGTGGCAATCCTGCAGGGCTTCGCCAAGCACCTACGGGAGAGAAGGAGGTGTCACGGGAGGGAGGGAGGCTCCAAGGGCTCGGGTATGGATGCCCTCCCTCCCCTCCACTATATATAGGGGCAGGGGAGAGGGGGGAGGCGCAGCCTTGCCCCTTCCTCCAAGAAAGGGGTGCGGCTAAGAGGGGGGAAGGAGTCCATCCTCCCCAAGGCACCTCGGAGGTGCCTTCCCCCTTGAGGACTCTCCCCTTTTTCCTATATCTTGGCGCATGGGCCTCTAGGGGCTGGTGCCCTTGGCCCATGTAGGCCAAGGCGAACCCCCTACAGCCCATGTGGCCCCCCGGGGCAGGTGGCCCCACCCGGTGGGCCCCCGGGACCCTTCCGGTCGTCCCGGTACAATACCGATGACCCCGAAACTTGTCCCGATGGCCGAAACAGGACTTCCTATATATAAATCTTTACCTCCGGACCATTCCGGAACTCCTCGTGACGTCCGGGATCTCATCCGGGACTCCGAACAACATTCGGTAACCACATACAAGCTTCCTTTATAACCCTAGCGTCATCGAACCTTAAGTGTGTAGACCCTACGGGTTCGGGAGACATGCAGACATGACCGAGACGTTCTCCAGTCAATAACCAACAGCGGGATCTGGATACCCATGTTGGCTCCCACATGTTCCACGATGATCTCATCGGATGAACCACGATGTCAAGGACTCAATCGATCCCGTATACAATTCCCTTTGTCTAGCGGTATGGTACTTGCCCGAGATTCGATCGTCGGTATACCAATACCTTGTTCAATCTCGTTACCAGCAAGTCTCTTTACTCGTTCCGTAACACATCATCCCGTGATCAACCCCTTGGTCACATTGTGCACATTATGATGATGTCCTACCGAGTGGGCCCAGAGATACCTCTCCGTTTACATGGAGTGACAAATCCCAATCTCGATTCGTGCCAACCCAACAGACACTTTCAGACATACCCGTAGTGTACCTTTATAGCCACCCAGTTACGTTGTGACGCTTGGCACACCCAAAGCACTCCTAAGGTATCCGGGAGTTGCACAATCTCATGGTCTAAGGAAATGATACTTGACATTAGAAAAGCTTTAGCATACAAACTACATGATCTTGTGCTAGGCTTAGGATTGGGTCTTGTCCATCACATCATTCTCCTAATGATGTGATCCCGTTATCAACGACATCCAATGTCCATGGTCAGGAAACCGTAACCATCTATTGATTAACGAGCTAGTCAACTAGAGGCTTACTAGGGACATGGTGTTGTCTATGTATCCACACATGTATCTGAGTTTCCTATCAATACAATTCTAGCATGGATAATAAACGATTATCATGAACAAGGAAATATAATAATAATCAATTTATTATTGCCTCTAGGGCATATTTCCAACAGATAGTACCAACATCAGCATGCCAAGTTAGAGCGAATACCTCATGGGGTAAATAGGAGTGGTCTTCTGCTTCTGAATCCCCCTCAGAACAATTATCTTCCTCTTGATTACGATCCGAAATGGGTGGAGGGGGGCTGCCTTTGCGCCCACCATGGAGCGACATCTGCATGAGATTTTATTGCCATGCAAGGCTCGTCTCTTTTGATCTACATGTTCAGTTCCATTGTGTACAATAACTGACATGCATAGGAATAAAACATAGTGATATTATGTAAGGAGTGCATGCACAAATCCAGAGTGATGGTAGCAAACTGTGGATAGACCCAAAACTAATGATAGCAGGCAGATAATAGCTTTGGTTAAAAAATACAAATAACGGCTCCTTTAATGTTTGTTTGCACCCAACATGAAACTCACAGTAGACACCCGAGATTAACCAGATAGTAGACAGATCATACTGATTGCTGCCCCAATATGTACCCCACAACCATTTAAAAACTCAAGTTTCAGCATAGGTTTGGACCTGACTCAGAGTCTAATAGGTGAACACGACGATAAAGTAGCATGTCATCATATTAACCGATGCATAACGTAAGCAGACATGGAAGAGTGCGACCTCTCTTGCGGACCCGTGTAGTCCTCAAGGTCATCTGCTTGGTTTATGATGGTAATGCAGTTGTCGTTGCTGCCGGTGGCGGGGAAGAAGATCTGAGGCGGTGAAAGACAATCTGGAGAGCGGATCCCTGCTGTGGTGAACCCTTCCGTAGTTGGAGCAGCTGAGCTGGGGTGGAACACAGCACCGCAGGAGCAAGACAAACCACACAAGGTTTTCTTTGACACATATCTGTAATAGAAGTAATTGTGTAAGGGCTTGTTTGAATTTGAGGATTCTAACAATGCAGGGATAGAAAATAGACAGGAATAGGATAGGAATGCATGTGCAAAACAGATAATTTAAAAACATAGGATTTCTGCCAATCTGGGTGTTTGGTTCACAAGAATTGGAAGATCACATGATGCAAAGAAGCATGGTGAGATTAAGTCAAACCACAAGAAAATGTATGGTTATAATGCTATTATGCTACTATCTCTTAGTCTTGTGCTTCATGAATAGGAATTTTAAAAGGAGGACAAGTGGAAATTAAAATTCATACGGTTTTTCTTTCAAGGAGACACTAAAGGAAGAAATCCTACAGTTTTCCTTTGCTCCATTCCTTTGCACCAAATTCTTGAAAAGTAGTACCATAGGAAACTTTCCAATGACTATGTTTTTCATTCACTTTTCCTTTCAAGCACTGGCGATTCTAGTAGGCAGGCTTGAGCAAGGAAAAGCCTACACTAAAAAATGTTTTTGTGCTACTTCTATTACTTTGGACCCAAGCCACTGCCCTACTAGCTCAACTCCCAGGGCCATCGACAAATGCACAGCTCAAACATGTAGAGATAAATAATGATGGCGTTCAAGAGAGTCCATCACGGATAGCTAAGTTGCCTGGTACCTCACTGCTTGTCATATAGTAGGATAAAATAATCGTATTTCCCGTTACTCCGTGTGCTCAGTGGATAATATATATAACATGTAGAATAAAAAAGATATGCAACAAGTGTACAACCTCTTTGGCGAAGCCATGTCAATCTTAGCATGATTGGGTTGGCCGGTGAGGATGCTCCGGCTGATTTGGCTGTCGGAGGAGGGGAAGAAGATCTTAGGCGTCTAGAGATGGAGCCCGAGGTACTGCTTCGCTGTGATGGAGGGTTTCGTCGTTGGAGCACCTCCGGTGAGTTGTATAATGCCGAGGCTGAAGCAGGACAAGAGAGACGACGTTAACCTGAGTGGAATTCTAATAGCATCTCCAATAGATGACGTAAAATACATAACCACAAAGTGCTAGATGTAAAATACATCAGCCGCTCATCTATGAAGTTAACTGTCGAAACCGAACTTGACTGTCGAAACTGAATTTTGCTGTCAAAACTGAATTTTACTGTCGAAACTGAACGCACTAGAGGTGAGGCTACACGTCAGTTGACTGACTTTTTCATCTCTGGTCAGTCAATTTTGCAACCGTTGGATACGAAATCAAGGGCCTGCAGTTCATCTTCAACCTCCACCCCCCTAAGTCGCCAGCCACCACCAGCCAAACAGCCACCCGCGGTCGGCGGTGCGCCGCCCCGCCCGCCCCGAAAACACTCCCCACCGCCGGTCCACCGCCGCCCGACCATCCCTCTAGGCCCCCCTGTTCCGAGCTTTTTCTCCGGCAATCCCCATGCCACCGCCCCACCATCGCTGGCGACCACCGCCCCCACCCTGAACCCTAAGATAGATAGTGGGGTACCTCTCCGGCGAGCCCCCTCCACGCTGCGGCTGGTTCTTCCTTAACTCCGGCGAGCCCCCCACCCCCTGAAAATTGACTGACCCAAAAGTCGATTCAGTCGAATGAAGTGTAGCTAAATCGGAGCAGCATCGCAAGCAAGAGCAAGAGCAGCAGCGCGAGCAAGAGCAAGAGCAAGAGCAAGAGCAAGAGCAAGAGCAGACAAGGCAGGGGACCGAGAGCAAGAGCAGAGCAGCAACGCGAGCGAGAGCTAAAGCAGCAGCAGCTCCTACTAATGTGGACGTCACCGCCAAGGGAGTGGCGTCGTGGAGGAAGTGGCCGGCGACATCGCCGTGGATGGAGCCGCGCCGTGTCGGCTCAGGACCGAGCGCCGGCAACACTATGAGATCGAATCAAGAAGAAAATGTGGCGATTAGTGTACAACCTCTTTGGTGGCGCCGATTAGGCCACAACTTCATCTGAGGAAACGGTGATGATGATGCTCTTCCGGTGGTGCAGGTGAAGACGGTGGTGTGGGAATGGAGGTGGCACGAAAGACGAGGGGAACGTCGGGGCAACTCCTTGGAGGTGGAGGACGGGGTGGCTGAACTTGTGGGACGAACAGATCAACGAAGGATCCTCATCTGGTACGGTGGATGAGGGACGTCGAGGTGTTGCTGTGGACGACTTCATCGGGGAAGAGGCTCCGGCTGGGTGGCGGACAGAGGAGGGTGTGGGGCTTCGCGGGTTTTCCCAGCGTCGGTCTACGAATGGGTGAGCGGATGGGATGGGAGTGGGGAACCATGGCTTAGGGACGCGCTTGTCCGAAATGTGGGGTAAGTTACGGAAGTACCCCCACCAATTTGAGGCGGTTCTTTCGGTTCAGGGGTATAACGGGCATTTCATGTGTCAGGATTTCACAGGAGGTGG
>NC_057797.1:389627950-389630271 GCF_018294505.1 Triticum aestivum | reverse complement strand
CGCGCCTCTTCGGGCCGCGGGGGCCGGCCTCGGGCCGGGCGGGCTGCGGCGGTGGGAGGCGGCGGCAGGCCACGTGTCGCCTTAGGATAGGTTGCGGGCGGCGGTGGAGGTAGAAACGGACATGTCCGACGGCGATGCTTTTGTCCGGCGCGCGAGGAGAGGGATGGATCTAGGGTTTCATCCGAAATTTCGGGGAGAGACCTTTATATAGGCATAGAGGGAGTTAGGAGAGTCCAAATGAGGTGCGGTTTTCGGCGACGCGATCGTGATCGAACGCTCTAGATGATGGAGAGGGTTTGGTGGGTTGTGGGCCAAAATGGAAGGGTGTTGGGCTACAACACACACGAGGCCTTTTCGGTCCCTCGGTTAACCGTTGGAGTATCAAACGGAGTCCAAATGATACGAAACTTGACAGGCGGTCTATCGGTAGTAAACCAAGGCCGCTTGGCAAGTCTCGGTCCAATCCGGAAATGTTTAATCCCCACACACGAAAGAAAGGTACAAATGACCACCGGAGGAGAACGAAGCGCCGGAATGCAAAACGGACAACGGGGAAAATGCTCGAATGCATGAGATGAACACGTATGCAAATGCAATGCACATGATGACATGATATGAGATGCATGACAATGAGAACAACACACGGAGACAAAAACCTGAACCCGAAAAAATAAAATACTTAAGGCCGGAAACGGCAAGAGTTGGAATACATATTGGGAAAATCATATCCGGGGTGTTACAAGGATTTTGAGTTGAGCATCACTTGGAAATTTTTTCTTAGTATTTCCTCGACCCCCTTTAACAGTACGGTGTTTCCTATGACTCAAAAAAGAGAAAATGAAACTATGAAAACAATAGTCTTCATGCTTCATGTTCCTCGAATGAATACCAAGTCTTCAAGGTCACACCAATTTCTTCACTTTCAAACTCTTCAGAAAGTTTTCAGAAATACAAAGTCTTCAGTCGAAGAACCTCATTTGTAGGGGTCGACTTTCTCTGTAAATATTAAACTTCTCATAGACTTATAGACATGTGTACACTCACAAACGCATTAGTCCCTTAACCTATAAGTCTTCAATACACCAAAATCACTAAGGGGCACTAGATGCACTTACATCATCACCCCCGCCCCTAGTGATTGGCCCCGCAGGGGTCTTCTGGGACAACACCTTCCTAGTATCCTTGACGACCAGAGGAGGCGTGGTCCGTGACGCGGTCCCGCTCTCCGCTAGCTCGGCTGGTGGAGAATCCCCCTCTGAGACCCGATCGGTGGGGAAATCGCGAGGAGGGATGTGATATTAAACACATGCATATGGCTAGTGATGAACTTAGTATGGATACACTGGAATGTCTTTAGATACGTACCTCTAGGCGGGAGGCTTGACCCTGGGGTTCCTTTGGGGAACCTCTTCGGAAGCCCCAGACTCCTCGGCGGAGTTCGAGATGTCATCAAACAGGGCCATCTTGGCCATGCACTACCTCTTCGGAGCAGGAGGAGGCTGATCCTCCTCAGCGTCATATGACGCCACCCTCTTCGTTGTTTGGGAAGAGTCACTATCCTTCCCCTCCTCTCCCTGCTCTCCATCATGAGCGGAGGGGGCTTGGGTTTCCCCGGATTTAGTGTCCGGGAGTCCTCTAGGGTGGAGGCCCTCTCGGGCCTCCCTCTTTTCACCATTTTTCTTCTCCTTCTTTTGTGGTGCCTTGTACGGCACCACGGCCAACATTTCTGTCAGCAGGACCATCCTGGGGCCCTCAGGCAGCGGGCTGAGCTATCGATCTACATAGCTTTCTTCAGCCATCTCTGTGCGAAGGAGAAGGAAGAAATAAGTACTTCGTCAAAAAAGGAATATCCGAACATAATGGTAAAGTTTGTCATACCTCCCGAGGAGGCGTCACGGCATCTAGGCCGATGTCCTCCGTGGCTGGCCAGTCTGTTTGAGGCTTGAACATCACCTTCCACAACTTGTCATGGGAGGTGTGGTAGTAGCGGAGCACGGTGACAGGGCATTTGGGCTTGTAGGACCACATGGGGACGACCCGGTCTTGATAGGGCAGGAGTCGTCAGTGAAGCATGATTTGAATTACGTTGGGTAACTCGACCTTCTTCTTCATCATCTTGGATATCCGGCTCTGAAGCGACTCCACCTCTATGGTGGACCCCTAGTCTAGGCCTTTCTTGGTCCATGAGACCAGCCTAGTGGGGATCTGGATCAGAAGGCGGGGATCTCCGCCTAAGCCGCACCTCGCGGTTTCGTGATGTAGAACCACTTCTTCTGCCAGATCTTGACGGTTTCTATGAAAGTACCGTCTGGCCACTCAAC